>NW_026046847.1:2500-7500 GCF_023864275.1 Schistocerca cancellata
AGGTTCAGCGGGTTACCCCGACCTTTCGGCCTAGGAAGACACGCTGATTCCTTCAGTGTAGCGCGCGTGCGGCCCAGAACATCTAAGGGCATCACAGACCTGTTATTGCTCAATCTCGTGCGGCTAGAAGCCGCCTGTCCCTCTAAGAAGAAAAGTAATCGCTGACAGCACGAAGGATGTCACGCGACTAGTTAGCAGGCTAGAGTCTCGTTCGTTATCGGAATTAACCAGACAAATCGCTCCACCAACTAAGAACGGCCATGCACCACCACCCACCGAATCAAGAAAGAGCTATCAATCTGTCAATCCTTCCGGTGTCCGGGCCTGGTGAGGTTTCCCGTGTTGAGTCAAATTAAGCCGCAGGCTCCACTCCTGGTGGTGCCCTTCCGTCAATTCCTTTAAGTTTCAGCTTTGCAACCATACTTCCCCCGGAACCCAAAAGCTTTGGTTTCCCGGAGGCTGCCCGCCGAGTCATCGGAGGAACTGCGGCGGATCGCTGGCTGGCATCGTTTATGGTTAGAACTAGGGCGGTATCTGATCGCCTTCGAACCTCTAACTTTCGTTCTTGATTAATGAAAACATACTTGGCAAATGCTTTCGCTTCTGTTCGTCTTGCGACGATCCAAGAATTTCACCTCTAACGTCGCAATACGAATGCCCCCGCCTGTCCCTATTAATCATTACCTCGGGTTCCGAAAACCAACAAAATAGAACCGAGGTCCTATTCCATTATTCCATGCACACAGTATTCAGGCGGGCTTGCCTGCTTTAAGCACTCTAATTTGTTCAAAGTAAACGTGCCGGCCCACCCAGACACTCAATAAAGAGCACCTTGGTAGGATTTCAACGGGGTCCGCCTCGGGACGCACGAACACGCACGAGGCGGTCGCACGCCTTCGGCTCGCCCCACCGGCAGGACGTCCCACGATACATGCCAGTTAAACACCGACGGGCGGTGAACCAACAGCGTGGGACACAAATCCAACTACGAGCTTTTTAACCGCAACAACTTTAATATACGCTATTGGAGCTGGAATTACCGCGGCTGCTGGCACCAGACTTGCCCTCCAATAGATACTCGTTAAAGGATTTAAAGTGTACTCATTCCGATTACGGGGCCTCGGATGAGTCCCGTATCGTTATTTTTCGTCACTACCTCCCCGTGCCGGGAGTGGGTAATTTGCGCGCCTGCTGCCTTCCTTGGATGTGGTAGCCGTTTCTCAGGCTCCCTCTCCGGAATCGAACCCTGATTCCCCGTTACCCGTTACAACCATGGTAGGCGCAGAACCTACCATCGACAGTTGATAAGGCAGACATTTGAAAGATGCGTCGCCGGTACGAGGACCGTGCGATCAGCCCAAAGTTATTCAGAGTCACCAAGGCAAACGGACCGGACGAGCCGACCGATTGGTTTTGATCTAATAAAAGCGTCCCTTCCATCTCTGGTCGGGACTCTGTTTGCATGTATTAGCTCTAGAATTACCACAGTTATCCAAGTAACGTGGGTACGATCTAAGGAACCATAACTGATTTAATGAGCCATTCGCGGTTTCACCTTAATGCGGCTTGTACTGAGACATGCATGGCTTAATCTTTGAGACAAGCATATGACTACTGGCAGGATCAACCAGGGAGCTGCGTCAACTAGAGCTGAGCAGCCGGCCGCCCGGGAGTGTGTCCCAGGGGCCCGCGCGAACACGCAAGCGTCCGCTCAATTATTCTGCAAACAGGAGGAGGCTGAGCTCCCCTGCACAATACACCTCGAATCCCTCTCAGGTCCCGGCGGCGCGCAGCGCCGTCCTAAGTACTTGGTCGGGTTCGAGAGAGGCGCAATCGCCCGGAGTTAGGCGAGTAGACGCTTTAGGTGCGACCACCCGTGCTCCCAACTGAGCTTGCCGCTGCTCGACAGAGGCCCGGGAGCGTGCTGTCGTGGCATTGCCGGCGGGAGACAACACGCGCCACCTACGGTGACCGGCAGCTCCAACGCCAGCGCCACAGAAGGGCAAAGGCCCCACGTGGGTGCCGAAGCGAACTCTCCCAGCACAGCGCACGTGCCAACACGTCTGCACAACTGCGATACAAACTCACCAGAGAACCGCTGGGGCGACCGAGCAGCAGACGGCGTCGCGGCGCCGAGTGCCGGGCGGCGGCGGCATCCTCAACGCACACAGTCCTCAATCGGACCAGCACACTGCAGATGTCCACCGCGCTTCGCACCGGGCCGGCGAGGACCCACTTTGGGCTGCACGGCGCCGCGCGCAGGGTGCCCCCGGCGCGCAGCTGCGCCGCCTGCCGCGTCCGTCGGCCGGCGCGCTGCCACTGGGCGCCCCCACCAGCGGCTGTAGCGCGTGCGCCCACGCACGCGCGCGGCCAGCACGCCGGGCGGCCCCCCCTCACCGGCCGGGGACAGTCCCACCCACCCACAGCCGCGGTATCGCTTCACACCAGATTCACATTCACGTTCGTTGGTATGGTGGGGACCGCTTCAGTAGCTGTACCGATCGTTGCCCTCACAGATGTACCTCCAGCAAGGACAACCGCACCTCAAACGGGTTACCAGTTGTTCATTTGCGTAACGTCACCAGTAAAACGTACACGTCCATCCCCGTTTGCAAAGTTCAACTATTATTGCATGCCTCCTGTCAGGTGTCAAGACACACTACATCCGCTCACATCCACGCAACAAAATGTGCCCGACTAGAGGCACGTGGAAGGTGCCCCCGTACGTATGCGATGTCCATTGCGCGACCAACTGTCTACCGGCCTCTGTAGCATGTCGCAGATGTGGAACGCGGGGCACCGTGCTATCACATTGTGTGAGAAGAGACTACTACGTCTGCATACACGCGCCACTACATGAACAGACGGCTCATGCTGATCGCCATCCACTGCGTCCATTACTCCCACACGTCTCTATGGCGTACCACACTGCAATGCAGCTGTTATGGGGAGATGACACGTAGCTGTGTACACAACATTCTGAGCGGGTTGCGGTTGGACAATACATTAATGTAACGTGTCATATGCCAATTACAGAGCAGGGTAAAGCACAACTTGGGTTAGGTTAAGGCACAACTTGGGTTAGGTTAAGGCACAACTTGGGTTAGGTTAAGGCACAACTTGGGTTAGGTTAAGGCACAACTTGGGTTAGGTTTAAGGCACAACTTGGGTTAGGTTAAGGCACAACTTGGGTTAGGTTAAGGCACAACTTGGGTTAGGTTAAGGCACAACTTGGGTTAGGTTAAGGCACAACTTGGTTAGGTTAAGGCACAACTTGGGTTAGGTTAAGGCACAACTTGGGTTAGGTTAAGGCACAACTTGGGTTAGGTTAAGGCACAACGTGGGTTAGGTTAAGGCACAACGTGGGTTAGGTTAAGGCACAACGTGGGTTAGGTTAAGGCACAACGTGGGTTAGGTTAAGGCACAACGTGGGTTAGGTTAAGGCACAATGTGGGTTAGGTTAAGGCACAATGTGGGTTAGGGTTAAGGCACAATGTGGGGGTAGATTGCGGTACAAATTGCAATTACATTGCGGTGCAAATTGCATTACATTGCGGTGCAAATTGCATTACATTGCGGTGCAAATTGAGTTACATTGCGGTGCAAATTGAGTTACATTGCGGTGCAAATTGAGTTACATTGCGGTGCAAATTGAGTTACATTGCGGTGCAAATTGAGTACATTGCGGTGCAAATTGAGTTACATTGCGGTGCAAATTGAGTTACATTGCGGTGCAAATTGAGTTACATTGCGGTGCAATTGCGTTACATTGCGTGCAAATTGCGTTACATTGCGGTGCAAATTGCGTATTGCGTTACATTGCGGTGCCAAATTGCGTTACATTGCGGTGCAAATTGCGTTTACATTGCGGTGCAAATTGCGTTACATTGCGGTGCAAATTGCGTTACATTGCGGTGCAAATTGCGTTACATTGCGGTGCAAATTGCGTTACATTGCGGTGCAAATTGCGTTACATTGCGGTGCAAATTGCGTTACATTGCGGTGCAAATTGCGTTACATTGCGGTGCAAATTGAGGTAGGTTAAGGTGCAACACAGGTTAGGTTAAGGTGCAACATAGGTTAGGTTAAGGTGCAAGATGGGTTAGGTTAAGGTGCAAGATGGGTTAGGTTAAGGTGCAAGATGGGTTAGGTTAAGGTGCAAGATGGGTTAGGTTAAGGTGCAAGATGGGTTAGGTTAAGGTGACATAGGTTAGGTTAAGGTGACATAGGTTAGGTTAAGGTGACATAGGTTAGGTTAAGGTGACATAGGTTAGGTTAAGGTGACATAGGTTAGGTTAAGGTGACATAGGTTAGGTTAAGGTGACATAGGTTAGGTTAAGGTACAAACTGGGTTGTGTTATGGTACACATTGCGTTGTAGTACAGTACACGTTAGGTTTGGGTACGGTACACAATGTGGTATGGGATGGCGTGTTGTGGGGGGGAGGGGGGGGGGGAGGTTCGTTGATATCGACCGTAGGACGTGGATGCCCGAGGCAGCGTCAGTGTGTCAAAGGAGTTATGTCACGTCGGATGCGCTTTTCGCCAGTGAGAGGGGGCGAGCCGTGTCTGTGGTTGCGGCAGACCTGTGTGTTTCATTCCTGCCAGTGTGTTTGTGCTGTAAGACGAGGCAGTGTGGTGGTGATGGGGTGCACCCCTGTGTAGGACATGTGTGGGTGTTGGTGGCTTCTCTGAGCAATTGTGGTTGTCGGACGAGTGGGGTATTCTGTTTTATGATTGGACTCCCGTCTGGTTATCATAGCGTAGTTGGTGTACTGTGGCGGATAGGATGCACCGGACGTTGGTCCATGCTGGTGCTTAGTAGTTGTATCTGTGTCTGTTACAGGCAGAGAGTAGTGTGTGATAGAGTGTGTGGCTGACGTGTGGTTCATTTTGTGTGTACGGACGTTCAGCATGTATAGGGGCATTTGCGTATATAATCTATCATAATCTATCTATGTGGGCCTGCATAGTTTACTGAGCAGTGCTGTGAGGTGACTG
>NW_026046847.1:15000-20000 GCF_023864275.1 Schistocerca cancellata
CTTCTGTTCGTCTTGCGACGATCCAAGAATTTCACCTCTAACGTCGCAATACGAATGCCCCCGCCTGTCCCTATTAATCATTACCTCGGGTTCCGAAAACCAACAAAATAGAACCGAGGTCCTATTCCATTATTCCATGCACACAGTATTCAGGCGGGCTTGCCTGCTTTAAGCACTCTAATTTGTTCAAAGTAAACGTGCCGGCCCACCCAGACACTCAATAAAGAGCACCTTGGTAGGATTTCAACGGGGTCCGCCTCGGGACGCACGAACACGCACGAGGCGGTCGCACGCCTTCGGCTCGCCCCACCGGCAGGACGTCCCACGATACATGCCAGTTAAACACCGACGGGCGGTGAACCAACAGCGTGGGACACAAATCCAACTACGAGCTTTTTAACCGCAACAACTTTAATATACGCTATTGGAGCTGGAATTACCGCGGCTGCTGGCACCAGACTTGCCCTCCAATAGATACTCGTTAAAGGATTTAAAGTGTACTCATTCCGATTACGGGGCCTCGGATGAGTCCCGTATCGTTATTTTTCGTCACTACCTCCCCGTGCCGGGAGTGGGTAATTTGCGCGCCTGCTGCCTTCCTTGGATGTGGTAGCCGTTTCTCAGGCTCCCTCTCCGGAATCGAACCCTGATTCCCCGTTACCCGTTACAACCATGGTAGGCGCAGAACCTACCATCGACAGTTGATAAGGCAGACATTTGAAAGATGCGTCGCCGGTACGAGGACCGTGCGATCAGCCCAAAGTTATTCAGAGTCACCAAGGCAAACGGACCGGACGAGCCGACCGATTGGTTTTGATCTAATAAAAGCGTCCCTTCCATCTCTGGTCGGGACTCTGTTTGCATGTATTAGCTCTAGAATTACCACAGTTATCCAAGTAACGTGGGTACGATCTAAGGAACCATAACTGATTTAATGAGCCATTCGCGGTTTCACCTTAATGCGGCTTGTACTGAGACATGCATGGCTTAATCTTTGAGACAAGCATATGACTACTGGCAGGATCAACCAGGGAGCTGCGTCAACTAGAGCTGAGCAGCCGGCCGCCCGGGAGTGTGTCCCAGGGGCCCGCGCGAACACGCAAGCGTCCGCTCAATTATTCTGCAAACAGGAGGAGGCTGAGCTCCCCTGCACAATACACCTCGAAACCCTCTCAGGTCCCGGCGGCGCGCAGCGCCGTCCTAAGTACTTGGTCGGGTTCGAGAGAGGCGCAATCGCCCGGAGTTAGGCGAGTAGACGCTTTAGGTGCGACCACCCGTGCTCCCAACTGAGCTTGCCGCTGCCGACAGAGGCCCGGGAGCGTGCTGTCGTGGCATTGCCGGCGGGAGACAACACGCGCCACCTACGGTGACCGGCAGCTCCAACGCCAGCGCCACAGAAGGGCAAAGGCCCCACGTGGGTGCCGAAGCGAACTCTCCCAGCACAGCGCACGTGCCAACACGTCTGCACAACTGCGATACAAACCACCAGCGAGAACCGCTGGGGCGACCGAGCAGCAGACGGCGTCGCGGCGCCGAGTGCCGGGCGGCGGCGCATCCTCAACGCACACAGTCCTCAATCGGACCAGCACACTGCAGATGTCCACCGCGCTTCGCACCGGGCCGGCGAGGACCCACTTTGGCTGCACGGCGCCGCGCGCAGGGTGCCCCGGCGCGCAGCTGCGCCGCCTGCCGCGTCCGTCGGCCGGCGCGCCTGCCACTGGGCGCCCCCACCAGCCGGCTGTAGCGCGTGCGCCCACGCACCGCGCGGCCAGCACGCCGGGCGGCCCCCCCTCACCGGCCGGGGACAGTCCCACCCACCCACAGCCGCGTATCGCTTCACACCCAGATTCACATTCACGTTCGTTGGTATGGTGGGGACCGCTTCGTAGCTGTACCGATCGTTGCCCTCACAGATGTACCTCCAGCAAGGACAACCGCACCACAACGGGTTACCAGTTGTTCATTTGCGTAACGTCACCAGTAAACGTACACGTCCATCCCCGTTTGCAAAGTCAACTATTATTGCATGCCTGCCTGTCAGGTGTCAAGACACACTACATCCGCTCACATCCACGCAACAAAATGTGCCCGACTAGAGGGCACGTGGAAGGTGCCCCCGTACGTATGCGATGTCCATTGCGCGACCAACTGTCAACCGGCCTCTGTAGCATGTCGCAGATGTGGAACGCGGGGCACCGTGCTATCACATTGTGTGAGAAGAGACTACTACGTCTGCATACACGCGCCACTACATGAACAGACGGCTCATGCTGATCGCCATCCACTGCGTCCATTACTCCCACACGTCTCTATGGTGTACCACACTGCAATGCAGCTGTTATGGGGAGATGACACGTAGCTGTGTACACAACATTCTGAGCGGGTTGCGGTTGGACAATACATTAATGTAACGTGTCATATGCCAATTACAGAGCAGGGTAAGGCACAACTTGGGTTAGGTTAAGGCACAACTTGGGTTAGGTTAAGGCACAACTTGGGTTAGGTTAAGGCACAACTTGGGTTAGGTTAAGGCACAACTTGGGTTAGGTTAAGGCACAACTTGGGTTAGGTTAAGGCACAACTTGGGTTAGGTTAAGGCACAACTTGGGTTAGGTTAAGGCACAACTTGGGTTAGGTTAAGGCACAACTTGGGTTAGGTTAAGGCACAACTTGGGTTAGGTTAAGGCACAACTTGGGTTAGGTTAAGGCACAACTTGGGTTAGGTTAAGGCACAACTTGGGTTAGGTTAAGGCACAACGTGGGTTAGGTTAAGGCACAACGTGGGTTAGGTTAAGGCACAACGTGGGTTAGGTTAAGGCACAATGTGGGTTAGGTTAAGGCACAATGTGGGTTAGGTTAAGGCACAATGTGGGGGTAGATTGCGGTACAAATTGCATTACATTGCGGTGCAAATTGCATTACATTGCGGTGCAAATTGCATTACATTGCGGTGCAAATTGAGTTACATTGCGGTGCAAATTGAGTTACATTGCGGTGCAAATTGAGTTACATTGCGGTGCAAATTGAGTTACATTGCGGTGCAAATTGAGTTACATTGCGGTGCAAATTGAGTTACATTGCGGTGCAAATTGAGTTACATTGCGGTGCAAATTGAGTTACATTGCGGTGCAAATTGAGTTACATTGCGGTGCAAATTGAGTTACATTGCGGTGCAAATTGCGTTACATTGCGGTGCAAATTGCGTTACATTGCGGTGCAAATTGCGTTACATTGCGGTGCAAATTGCGTTACATTGCGGTGCAAATTGCGTTACATTGCGGTGCAAATTGCGTTACATTGCGGTGCAAATTGCGTTACATTGCGGTGCAAATTGCGTTACATTGCGGTGCAAATTGCGTTACATTGCGGTGCAAATTGAGGTAGGTTAAGGTGCAACACAGGTTAGGTTAAGGTGCAACATAGGTTAGGTTAAGGTGCAAGATGGGTTAGGTTAAGGTGCAAGATGGGTTAGGTTAAGGTGCAAGATGGGTTAGGTTAAGGTGCAAGATGGGTTAGGTTAAGGTGCAAGATGGGTTAGGTTAAGGTGACATAGGTTAGGTTAAGGTGACATAGGTTAGGTTAAGGTGACATAGGTTAGGTTAAGGTGACATAGGTTAGGTTAAGGTGACATAGGTTAGGTTAAGGTGACATAGGTTAGGTTAAGGTGACATAGGTTAGGTTAAGGTGACATAGGTTAGGTTAAGGTACAAACTGGGTTGTGTTATGGTACACATTGCGTTGTAGTACAGTACACGTTAGGTTTGGGTACGGTACACAATGTGGTATGGGATGGCGTGTTGTGGGGGGGAGGGGGGGGGGAGGTTCGTTGATATCGACCGTAGGACGTGGATGCCCGAGGCAGCGTCAGTGTGTCAAAGGAGTTATGTCACGTCGGGATGCGCTTTTCGCCAGTGAGAGGGGGCGAGCCGTGTCTGTGGTTGCGGCAGACCTGTGTGTTTCATTCCTGCCAGTGTGTTTGTGCTGTAAGACGAGGCAGTGTGGTGGTGATGGGTGCACCCCTGTGTAGGACATGTGTGGGTGTTGGTGGCTTCTCTGAGCAATTGTGGTTGTCGGACGAGTGGGGTATTCTGTTTTATGATTGGACCTCCCGGTCTGGTTATCATAGCGTAGTTGGTGTACTGTGGCGGATAGGATGCACCGGACGTTGGTCCATGCTGGTGCTTAGTAGTTGTATCTGTGTCTGTTACAGGCAGAGAGTAGTGTGTGATAGAGTGTGTGGCTGACGTGTGGTTCATTTTGTGTGTACGGACGTTCAGCATGTATAGGGGCATTTGCGTATATAATCTATCATAATCTATCTATGTGGGCCTGCATAGTTTACTGAGCAGTGCTGTGAGGTGACTGAACTACGAGTGACGTACTGATTTACAGCGGAATGATTGCCTTGTACCAAAGATGGAGTATCGGCTCTACGACAGCGTTGGCACCGCAGGAAATGGTCTCGTAAAACGGCCCTCCCACCGTCATCGTTGTGAGGGGTAGGGACCGCCTATATTCTGAGAGGAGCCCTGTTTGCCACTGGGCGTGGGGTCTCGCATCCTGCGGTTCAGTGCCCCCAGGGAAGCGCGCGGAGGTGGTGCTGCTGCTGCTGCTGCTGTAGCAAGCGAGCTACTTACAGCATGTATAGGGACAGCGGGAATATGGCATATTCGATATAACTCTTCATGAAACGCAAGATATAGGGGCGGATTGCACGTTACGAGTGCGGGAAGAGTCCGCCGTTCATCCGCTGGAGTTGCGATTTGGGCGGTTGGGGTGGGGCACGTGCGGGTGCGGGTGGAGCGATTGTCGGTCGACGACTTCGTGCGACGCAGGCACAGGCGTTGGGGCTCCTGTGGTGGGCAGATGATGCAGGGTTTGTGGGTGGCGTCGGAAAATGGGCACTGTGGGACCTAGCGATGTCGTAGTCGGCGTGGCGTCTCATAGATGGCGGTATCATCGGTGCAGCAGGTCATGTTGCGGGGGACCTGCAGGTGGCG
>NW_026046847.1:27500-30000 GCF_023864275.1 Schistocerca cancellata
AATCGAACCCTGATTCCCCGTTACCCGTTACAACCATGGTAGGCGCAGAACCTACCATCGACAGTTGATAAGGCAGACATTTGAAAGATGCGTCGCCGGTACGAGGACCGTGCGATCAGCCCAAAGTTATTCAGAGTCACCAAGGCAAACGGACCGGACGAGCCGACCGATTGGTTTTGATCTAATAAAAGCGTCCCTTCCATCTCTGGTCGGGACTCTGTTTGCATGTATTAGCTCTAGAATTACCACAGTTATCCAAGTAACGTGGGTACGATCTAAGGAACCATAACTGATTTAATGAGCCATTCGCGGTTTCACCTTAATGCGGCTTGTACTGAGACATGCATGGCTTAATCTTTGAGACAAGCATATGACTACTGGCAGGATCAACCAGGGAGCTGCGTCAACTAGAGCTGAGCAGCCGGCCGCCCGGGAGTGTGTCCCAGGGGCCCGCGCGAACACGCAAGCGTCCGCTCAATTATTCTGCAAACAGGAGGAGGCTGAGCTCCCCTGCACAATACACCTCGAAACCCTCTCAGGTCCCGGCGGCGCGCAGCGCCGTCCTAAGTACTTGGTCGGGTTCGAGAGAGGCGCAATCGCCCGGAGTTAGGCGAGTAGACGCTTTAGGTGCGACCACCCGTGCTCCCAACTGAGCTTGCCGCTGCCGACAGAGGCCCGGGAGCGTGCTGTCGTGGCATTGCCGGCGGGAGACAACACGCGCCACCTACGGTGACCGGCAGCTCCAACGCCAGCGCCACAGAAGGGCAAAGGCCCCACGTGGGTGCCGAAGCGAACTCTCCCAGCACAGCGCACGTGCCAACACGTCTGCACAACTGCGATACAAACCACCAGCGAGAACCGCTGGGGCGACCGAGCAGCAGACGGCGTCGCGGCGCCGAGTGCCGGGCGGCGGCGCATCCTCAACGCACACAGTCCTCAATCGGACCAGCACACTGCAGATGTCCACCGCGCTTCGCACCGGGCCGGCGAGGACCCACTTTGGCTGCACGGCGCCGCGCGCAGGGTGCCCCGGCGCGCAGCTGCGCCGCCTGCCGCGTCCGTCGGCCGGCGCGCCTGCCACTGGGCGCCCCCACCAGCCGGCTGTAGCGCGTGCGCCCACGCACCGCGCGGCCAGCACGCCGGGCGGCCCCCCCTCACCGGCCGGGGACAGTCCCACCCACCCACAGCCGCGTATCGCTTCACACCCAGATTCACATTCACGTTCGTTGGTATGGTGGGGACCGCTTCGTAGCTGTACCGATCGTTGCCCTCACAGATGTACCTCCAGCAAGGACAACCGCACCACAACGGGTTACCAGTTGTTCATTTGCGTAACGTCACCAGTAAACGTACACGTCCATCCCCGTTTGCAAAGTCAACTATTATTGCATGCCTGCCTGTCAGGTGTCAAGACACACTACATCCGCTCACATCCACGCAACAAAATGTGCCCGACTAGAGGGCACGTGGAAGGTGCCCCCGTACGTATGCGATGTCCATTGCGCGACCAACTGTCAACCGGCCTCTGTAGCATGTCGCAGATGTGGAACGCGGGGCACCGTGCTATCACATTGTGTGAGAAGAGACTACTACGTCTGCATACACGCGCCACTACATGAACAGACGGCTCATGCTGATCGCCATCCACTGCGTCCATTACTCCCACACGTCTCTATGGCGTACCACACTGCAATGCAGCTGTTATGGGGAGATGACACGTAGCTGTGTACACAACATTCTGAGCGGGTTGCGGTTGGACAATACATTAATGTAACGTGTCATATGCCAATTACAGAGCAGGGTAAGGCACAACTTGGGTTAGGTTAAGGCACAACTTGGGTTAGGTTAAGGCACAACTTGGGTTAGGTTAAGGCACAACTTGGGTTAGGTTAAGGCACAACTTGGGTTAGGTTAAGGCACAACTTGGGTTAGGTTAAGGCACAACTTGGGTTAGGTTAAGGCACAACTTGGGTTAGGTTAAGGCACAACTTGGGTTAGGTTAAGGCACAACTTGGGTTAGGTTAAGGCACAACTTGGGTTAGGTTAAGGCACAACTTGGGTTAGGTTAAGGCACAACTTGGGTTAGGTTAAGGCACAACTTGGGTTAGGTTAAGGCACAACGTGGGTTAGGTTAAGGCACAACGTGGGTTAGGTTAAGGCACAACGTGGGTTAGGTTAAGGCACAATGTGGGTTAGGTTAAGGCACAATGTGGGTTAGGTTAAGGCACAATGTGGGGGTAGATTGCGGTACAAATTGCATTACATTGCGGTGCAAATTGCATTACATTGCGGTGCAAATTGCATTACATTGCGGTGCAAATTGAGTTACATTGCGGTGCAAATTGAGTTACATTGCGGTGCAAATTGAGTTACATTGCGGTGCAAATTGAGTTACATTGCGGTGCAAATTGAGTTACATTGCGGTGCAAATTGAGTTACATTGCGGTGCAAATTGAGTTACATTGCGGTGCAAATTGAGTTACATTGCGGTGCAAATTGA
>NW_026046847.1:37500-42500 GCF_023864275.1 Schistocerca cancellata
GAGTGATCCACCGTCCTGGGTGATCTTTTTCATTTAGTTTCCACTGTCTCTTTCAAGACAGTTGCATAGGCGGGACTGAGGCGTTTGACGGCCCCTGTTCCAGCGTTCCTGTGTCCAACGGCCTCACGGCCGATGGGCGTCGTACGGCTCCACACCGGAGCGGACAGGCACTCGGGCGAAAGTCATTCAAAACCGGCGCCAGGCGCCAGGTGCCGCAGGCCAGCCGCTCCAGAGCTTCAGCGCTCGTACCACACAACATTTTTCCGTTAGTTTTGAGAGGCACGCGTGGTTCCGCACGCGGCGCACGGCTGCTGCCGTACAGGTAGCGTGTTGCGCGACACGACACGCACATCGAAAGACATGCAGTCTAGTCGGTAATGATCCTTCCGCAGGTTCACCTACGGAAACCTTGTTACGACTTTTACTTCCTCTAAATGATCAAGTTTGGTCATCTTTCCGGTAGCATCGGCAACGACAGAGTCGATGCCGCGTACCAGTCCGAAGACCTCACTAAATCATTCAATCGGTAGTAGCGACGGGCGGTGTGTACAAAGGGCAGGGACGTAATCAACGCGAGCTTATGACTCGCGCTTACTGGGAATTCCTCGTTCATGGGGAACAATTGCAAGCCCCAATCCCTAGCACGAAGGAGGTTCAGCGGGTTACCCCGACCTTTCGGCCTAGGAAGACACGCTGATTCCTTCAGTGTAGCGCGCGTGCGGCCCAGAACATCTAAGGGCATCACAGACCTGTTATTGCTCAATCTCGTGCGGCTAGAAGCCGCCTGTCCCTCTAAGAAGAAAAGTAATCGCTGACAGCACGAAGGATGTCACGCGACTAGTTAGCAGGCTAGAGTCTCGTTCGTTATCGGAATTAACCAGACAAATCGCTCCACCAACTAAGAACGGCCATGCACCACCACCCACCGAATCAAGAAAGAGCTATCAATCTGTCAATCCTTCCGGTGTCCGGGCCTGGTGAGGTTTCCCGTGTTGAGTCAAATTAAGCCGCAGGCTCCACTCCTGGTGGTGCCCTTCCGTCAATTCCTTTAAGTTTCAGCTTTGCAACCATACTTCCCCCGGAACCCAAAAGCTTTGGTTTCCCGGAGGCTGCCCGCCGAGTCATCGGAGGAACTGCGGCGGATCGCTGGCTGGCATCGTTTATGGTTAGAACTAGGGCGGTATCTGATCGCCTTCGAACCTCTAACTTTCGTTCTTGATTAATGAAAACATACTTGGCAAATGCTTTCGCTTCTGTTCGTCTTGCGACGATCCAAGAATTTCACCTCTAACGTCGCAATACGAATGCCCCCGCCTGTCCCTATTAATCATTACCTCGGGTTCCGAAAACCAACAAAATAGAACCGAGGTCCTATTCCATTATTCCATGCACACAGTATTCAGGCGGGCTTGCCTGCTTTAAGCACTCTAATTTGTTCAAAGTAAACGTGCCGGCCCACCCAGACACTCAATAAAGAGCACCTTGGTAGGATTTCAACGGGGTCCGCCTCGGGACGCACGAACACGCACGAGGCGGTCGCACGCCTTCGGCTCGCCCCACCGGCAGGACGTCCCACGATACATGCCAGTTAAACACCGACGGGCGGTGAACCAACAGCGTGGGACACAAATCCAACTACGAGCTTTTTAACCGCAACAACTTTAATATACGCTATTGGAGCTGGAATTACCGCGGCTGCTGGCACCAGACTTGCCCTCCAATAGATACTCGTTAAAGGATTTAAAGTGTACTCATTCCGATTACGGGGCCTCGGATGAGTCCCGTATCGTTATTTTTCGTCACTACCTCCCCGTGCCGGGAGTGGGTAATTTGCGCGCCTGCTGCCTTCCTTGGATGTGGTAGCCGTTTCTCAGGCTCCCTCTCCGGAATCGAACCCTGATTCCCCGTTACCCGTTACAACCATGGTAGGCGCAGAACCTACCATCGACAGTTGATAAGGCAGACATTTGAAAGATGCGTCGCCGGTACGAGGACCGTGCGATCAGCCCAAAGTTATTCAGAGTCACCAAGGCAAACGGACCGGACGAGCCGACCGATTGGTTTTGATCTAATAAAAGCGTCCCTTCCATCTCTGGTCGGGACTCTGTTTGCATGTATTAGCTCTAGAATTACCACAGTTATCCAAGTAACGTGGGTACGATCTAAGGAACCATAACTGATTTAATGAGCCATTCGCGGTTTCACCTTAATGCGGCTTGTACTGAGACATGCATGGCTTAATCTTTGAGACAAGCATATGACTACTGGCAGGATCAACCAGGGAGCTGCGTCAACTAGAGCTGAGCAGCCGGCCGCCCGGGAGTGTGTCCCAGGGGCCCGCGCGAACACGCAAGCGTCCGCTCAATTATTCTGCAAACAGGAGGAGGCTGAGCTCCCCTGCACAATACACCTCGAAACCCTCTCAGGTCCCGGCGGCGCGCAGCGCCGTCCTAAGTACTTGGTCGGGTTCGAGAGAGGCGCAATCGCCCGGAGTTAGGCGAGTAGACGCTTTAGGTGCGACCACCCGTGCTCCCAACTGAGCTTGCCGCTGCCGACAGAGGCCCGGGAGCGTGCTGTCGTGGCATTGCCGGCGGGAGACAACACGCGCCACCTACGGTGACCGGCAGCTCCAACGCCAGCGCCACAGAAGGGCAAAGGCCCCACGTGGGTGCCGAAGCGAACTCTCCCAGCACAGCGCACGTGCCAACACGTCTGCACAACTGCGATACAAACCACCAGCGAGAACCGCTGGGGCGACCGAGCAGCAGACGGCGTCGCGGCGCCGAGTGCCGGGCGGCGGCGCATCCTCAACGCACACAGTCCTCAATCGGACCAGCACACTGCAGATGTCCACCGCGCTTCGCACCGGGCCGGCGAGGACCCACTTTGGCTGCACGGCGCCGCGCGCAGGGTGCCCCGGCGCGCAGCTGCGCCGCCTGCCGCGTCCGTCGGCCGGCGCGCCTGCCACTGGGCGCCCCCACCAGCCGGCTGTAGCGCGTGCGCCCACGCACCGCGCGGCCAGCACGCCGGGCGGCCCCCCCTCACCGGCCGGGGACAGTCCCACCCACCCACAGCCGCGTATCGCTTCACACCCAGATTCACATTCACGTTCGTTGGTATGGTGGGGACCGCTTCGTAGCTGTACCGATCGTTGCCCTCACAGATGTACCTCCAGCAAGGACAACCGCACCACAACGGGTTACCAGTTGTTCATTTGCGTAACGTCACCAGTAAACGTACACGTCCATCCCCGTTTGCAAAGTCAACTATTATTGCATGCCTGCCTGTCAGGTGTCAAGACACACTACATCCGCTCACATCCACGCAACAAAATGTGCCCGACTAGAGGGCACGTGGAAGGTGCCCCCGTACGTATGCGATGTCCATTGCGCGACCAACTGTCAACCGGCCTCTGTAGCATGTCGCAGATGTGGAACGCGGGGCACCGTGCTATCACATTGTGTGAGAAGAGACTACTACGTCTGCATACACGCGCCACTACATGAACAGACGGCTCATGCTGATCGCCATCCACTGCGTCCATTACTCCCACACGTCTCTATGGCGTACCACACTGCAATGCAGCTGTTATGGGGAGATGACACGTAGCTGTGTACACAACATTCTGAGCGGGTTGCGGTTGGACAATACATTAATGTAACGTGTCATATGCCAATTACAGAGCAGGGTAAGGCACAACTTGGGTTAGGTTAAGGCACAACTTGGGTTAGGTTAAGGCACAACTTGGGTTAGGTTAAGGCACAACTTGGGTTAGGTTAAGGCACAACTTGGGTTAGGTTAAGGCACAACTTGGGTTAGGTTAAGGCACAACTTGGGTTAGGTTAAGGCACAACTTGGGTTAGGTTAAGGCACAACTTGGGTTAGGTTAAGGCACAACTTGGGTTAGGTTAAGGCACAACTTGGGTTAGGTTAAGGCACAACTTGGGTTAGGTTAAGGCACAACTTGGGTTAGGTTAAGGCACAACTTGGGTTAGGTTAAGGCACAACTTGGGTTAGGTTAAGGCACAACGTGGGTTAGGTTAAGGCACAACGTGGGTTAGGTTAAGGCACAACGTGGGTTAGGTTAAGGCACAATGTGGGTTAGGTTAAGGCACAATGTGGGTTAGGTTAAGGCACAATGTGGGGGTAGATTGCGGTACAAATTGCATTACATTGCGGTGCAAATTGCATTACATTGCGGTGCAAATTGCATTACATTGCGGTGCAAATTGAGTTACATTGCGGTGCAAATTGAGTTACATTGCGGTGCAAATTGAGTTACATTGCGGTGCAAATTGAGTTACATTGCGGTGCAAATTGAGTTACATTGCGGTGCAAATTGAGTTACATTGCGGTGCAAATTGAGTTACATTGCGGTGCAAATTGAGTTACATTGCGGTGCAAATTGAGTTACATTGCGGTGCAAATTGAGTTACATTGCGGTGCAAATTGAGTTACATTGCGGTGCAAATTGAGTTACATTGCGGTGCAAATTGCGTTACATTGCGGTGCAAATTGCGTTACATTGCGGTGCAAATTGCGTTACATTGCGGTGCAAATTGCGTTACATTGCGGTGCAAATTGCGTTACATTGCGGTGCAAATTGCGTTACATTGCGGTGCAAATTGCGTTACATTGCGGTGCAAATTGCGTTACATTGCGGTGCAAATTGCGTTACATTGCGGTGCAAATTGAGGTAGGTTAAGGTGCAACACAGGTTAGGTTAAGGTGCAACATAGGTTAGGTTAAGGTGCAAGATGGGTTAGGTTAAGGTGCAAGATGGGTTAGGTTAAGGTGCAAGATGGGTTAGGTTAAGGTGCAAGATGGGTTAGGTTAAGGTGCAAGATGGGTTAGGTTAAGGTGACATAGGTTAGGTTAAGGTGACATAGGTTAGGTTAAGGTGACATAGGTTAGGTTAAGGTGACATAGGTTAGGTTAAGGTGACATAGGTTAGGTTAAGGTGACATAGGTTAGGTTAAGGTGACATAGGTTAGGTTAAG
>NW_026046847.1:50000-55000 GCF_023864275.1 Schistocerca cancellata
AACGCGAGCTTATGACTCGCGCTTACTGGGAATTCCTCGTTCATGGGGAACAATTGCAAGCCCCAATCCCTAGCACGAAGGAGGTTCAGCGGGTTACCCCGACCTTTCGGCCTAGGAAGACACGCTGATTCCTTCAGTGTAGCGCGCGTGCGGCCCAGAACATCTAAGGGCATCACAGACCTGTTATTGCTCAATCTCGTGCGGCTAGAAGCCGCCTGTCCCTCTAAGAAGAAAAGTAATCGCTGACAGCACGAAGGATGTCACGCGACTAGTTAGCAGGCTAGAGTCTCGTTCGTTATCGGAATTAACCAGACAAATCGCTCCACCAACTAAGAACGGCCATGCACCACCACCCACCGAATCAAGAAAGAGCTATCAATCTGTCAATCCTTCCGGTGTCCGGGCCTGGTGAGGTTTCCCGTGTTGAGTCAAATTAAGCCGCAGGCTCCACTCCTGGTGGTGCCCTTCCGTCAATTCCTTTAAGTTTCAGCTTTGCAACCATACTTCCCCCGGAACCCAAAAGCTTTGGTTTCCCGGAGGCTGCCCGCCGAGTCATCGGAGGAACTGCGGCGGATCGCTGGCTGGCATCGTTTATGGTTAGAACTAGGGCGGTATCTGATCGCCTTCGAACCTCTAACTTTCGTTCTTGATTAATGAAAACATACTTGGCAAATGCTTTCGCTTCTGTTCGTCTTGCGACGATCCAAGAATTTCACCTCTAACGTCGCAATACGAATGCCCCCGCCTGTCCCTATTAATCATTACCTCGGGTTCCGAAAACCAACAAAATAGAACCGAGGTCCTATTCCATTATTCCATGCACACAGTATTCAGGCGGGCTTGCCTGCTTTAAGCACTCTAATTTGTTCAAAGTAAACGTGCCGGCCCACCCAGACACTCAATAAAGAGCACCTTGGTAGGATTTCAACGGGGTCCGCCTCGGGACGCACGAACACGCACGAGGCGGTCGCACGCCTTCGGCTCGCCCCACCGGCAGGACGTCCCACGATACATGCCAGTTAAACACCGACGGGCGGTGAACCAACAGCGTGGGACACAAATCCAACTACGAGCTTTTTAACCGCAACAACTTTAATATACGCTATTGGAGCTGGAATTACCGCGGCTGCTGGCACCAGACTTGCCCTCCAATAGATACTCGTTAAAGGATTTAAAGTGTACTCATTCCGATTACGGGGCCTCGGATGAGTCCCGTATCGTTATTTTTCGTCACTACCTCCCCGTGCCGGGAGTGGGTAATTTGCGCGCCTGCTGCCTTCCTTGGATGTGGTAGCCGTTTCTCAGGCTCCCTCTCCGGAATCGAACCCTGATTCCCCGTTACCCGTTACAACCATGGTAGGCGCAGAACCTACCATCGACAGTTGATAAGGCAGACATTTGAAAGATGCGTCGCCGGTACGAGGACCGTGCGATCAGCCCAAAGTTATTCAGAGTCACCAAGGCAAACGGACCGGACGAGCCGACCGATTGGTTTTGATCTAATAAAAGCGTCCCTTCCATCTCTGGTCGGGACTCTGTTTGCATGTATTAGCTCTAGAATTACCACAGTTATCCAAGTAACGTGGGTACGATCTAAGGAACCATAACTGATTTAATGAGCCATTCGCGGTTTCACCTTAATGCGGCTTGTACTGAGACATGCATGGCTTAATCTTTGAGACAAGCATATGACTACTGGCAGGATCAACCAGGGAGCTGCGTCAACTAGAGCTGAGCAGCCGGCCGCCCGGGAGTGTGTCCCAGGGGCCCGCGCGAACACGCAAGCGTCCGCTCAATTATTCTGCAAACAGGAGGAGGCTGAGCTCCCCTGCACAATACACCTCGAAACCCTCTCAGGTCCCGGCGGCGCGCAGCGCCGTCCTAAGTACTTGGTCGGGTTCGAGAGAGGCGCAATCGCCCGGAGTTAGGCGAGTAGACGCTTTAGGTGCGACCACCCGTGCTCCCAACTGAGCTTGCCGCTGCCGACAGAGGCCCGGGAGCGTGCTGTCGTGGCATTGCCGGCGGGAGACAACACGCGCCACCTACGGTGACCGGCAGCTCCAACGCCAGCGCCACAGAAGGGCAAAGGCCCCACGTGGGTGCCGAAGCGAACTCTCCCAGCACAGCGCACGTGCCAACACGTCTGCACAACTGCGATACAAACCACCAGCGAGAACCGCTGGGGCGACCGAGCAGCAGACGGCGTCGCGGCGCCGAGTGCCGGGCGGCGGCGCATCCTCAACGCACACAGTCCTCAATCGGACCAGCACACTGCAGATGTCCACCGCGCTTCGCACCGGGCCGGCGAGGACCCACTTTGGCTGCACGGCGCCGCGCGCAGGGTGCCCCGGCGCGCAGCTGCGCCGCCTGCCGCGTCCGTCGGCCGGCGCGCCTGCCACTGGGCGCCCCCACCAGCCGGCTGTAGCGCGTGCGCCCACGCACCGCGCGGCCAGCACGCCGGGCGGCCCCCCCTCACCGGCCGGGGACAGTCCCACCCACCCACAGCCGCGTATCGCTTCACACCCAGATTCACATTCACGTTCGTTGGTATGGTGGGGACCGCTTCGTAGCTGTACCGATCGTTGCCCTCACAGATGTACCTCCAGCAAGGACAACCGCACCACAACGGGTTACCAGTTGTTCATTTGCGTAACGTCACCAGTAAACGTACACGTCCATCCCCGTTTGCAAAGTCAACTATTATTGCATGCCTGCCTGTCAGGTGTCAAGACACACTACATCCGCTCACATCCACGCAACAAAATGTGCCCGACTAGAGGGCACGTGGAAGGTGCCCCCGTACGTATGCGATGTCCATTGCGCGACCAACTGTCAACCGGCCTCTGTAGCATGTCGCAGATGTGGAACGCGGGGCACCGTGCTATCACATTGTGTGAGAAGAGACTACTACGTCTGCATACACGCGCCACTACATGAACAGACGGCTCATGCTGATCGCCATCCACTGCGTCCATTACTCCCACACGTCTCTATGGCGTACCACACTGCAATGCAGCTGTTATGGGGAGATGACACGTAGCTGTGTACACAACATTCTGAGCGGGTTGCGGTTGGACAATACATTAATGTAACGTGTCATATGCCAATTACAGAGCAGGGTAAGGCACAACTTGGGTTAGGTTAAGGCACAACTTGGGTTAGGTTAAGGCACAACTTGGGTTAGGTTAAGGCACAACTTGGGTTAGGTTAAGGCACAACTTGGGTTAGGTTAAGGCACAACTTGGGTTAGGTTAAGGCACAACTTGGGTTAGGTTAAGGCACAACTTGGGTTAGGTTAAGGCACAACTTGGGTTAGGTTAAGGCACAACTTGGGTTAGGTTAAGGCACAACTTGGGTTAGGTTAAGGCACAACTTGGGTTAGGTTAAGGCACAACTTGGGTTAGGTTAAGGCACAACTTGGGTTAGGTTAAGGCACAACGTGGGTTAGGTTAAGGCACAACGTGGGTTAGGTTAAGGCACAACGTGGGTTAGGTTAAGGCACAATGTGGGTTAGGTTAAGGCACAATGTGGGTTAGGTTAAGGCACAATGTGGGGGTAGATTGCGGTACAAATTGCATTACATTGCGGTGCAAATTGCATTACATTGCGGTGCAAATTGCATTACATTGCGGTGCAAATTGAGTTACATTGCGGTGCAAATTGAGTTACATTGCGGTGCAAATTGAGTTACATTGCGGTGCAAATTGAGTTACATTGCGGTGCAAATTGAGTTACATTGCGGTGCAAATTGAGTTACATTGCGGTGCAAATTGAGTTACATTGCGGTGCAAATTGAGTTACATTGCGGTGCAAATTGAGTTACATTGCGGTGCAAATTGAGTTACATTGCGGTGCAAATTGAGTTACATTGCGGTGCAAATTGAGTTACATTGCGGTGCAAATTGCGTTACATTGCGGTGCAAATTGCGTTACATTGCGGTGCAAATTGCGTTACATTGCGGTGCAAATTGCGTTACATTGCGGTGCAAATTGCGTTACATTGCGGTGCAAATTGCGTTACATTGCGGTGCAAATTGCGTTACATTGCGGTGCAAATTGCGTTACATTGCGGTGCAAATTGCGTTACATTGCGGTGCAAATTGCGTTACATTGCGGTGCAAATTGAGGTAGGTTAAGGTGCAACACAGGTTAGGTTAAGGTGCAACATAGGTTAGGTTAAGGTGCAAGATGGGTTAGGTTAAGGTGCAAGATGGGTTAGGTTAAGGTGCAAGATGGGTTAGGTTAAGGTGCAAGATGGGTTAGGTTAAGGTGCAAGATGGGTTAGGTTAAGGTGACATAGGTTAGGTTAAGGTGACATAGGTTAGGTTAAGGTGACATAGGTTAGGTTAAGGTGACATAGGTTAGGTTAAGGTGACATAGGTTAGGTTAAGGTGACATAGGTTAGGTTAAGGTGACATAGGTTAGGTTAAGGTGACATAGGTTAGGTTAAGGTACAAACTGGGTTGTGTTATGGTACACATTGCGTTGTAGTACAGTACACGTTAGGTTTGGGTACGGTACACAATGTGGTATGGGATGGCGTGTTGTGGGGGGGAGGGGGGGGGGGAGGTTCGTTGATATCGACCGTAGGACGTGGATGCCCGAGGCAGCGTCAGTGTGTCAAAGGAGTTATGTCACGTCGGGATGCGCTTTTCGCCAGTGAGAGGGGGCGAGCCGTGTCTGTGGTTGCGGCAGACCTGTGTGTTTCATTCCTGCCAGTGTGTTTGTGCTGTAAGACGAGGCAGTGTGGTGGTGATGGGTGCACCCCTGTGTAGGACATGTGTGGGTGTTGGTGGCTTCTCTGAGCAATTGTGGTTGTCGGACGAGTGGGGTATTCTGTTTTATGATTGGACCTCCCGGTCTGGTTATCATAGCGTAGTTGGTGTACTGTGGCGGATAGGATGCACCGGACGTTGGTCCATGCTGGTGCTTAGTAGTTGTATCTGTGTCTGTTACAGGCAGAGAGTAGTGTGTGATAGAGTGTGTGGCTGACGTGTGGT
>NW_026046847.1:60000-62500 GCF_023864275.1 Schistocerca cancellata
CGCCCACGCCGGCGCCGTCCGCTATCACCGTCGTGCTGCCCTCGTAGCACCGCTCGACATACTCGACAAAACAATCCGGCAGGCCATGCGCCTTCAGCACAGGGCGAAGGGCAGCATGATCCACCGAATCGAATGCCTTAGATACGTCGATCGATGCCACAAAGACAGAGCGGCAGGAGCGAACTGCGTCGGTGAGGGCAGTGTCCAAGATGAACGTGTTTTCCAACATCCCATCACGAGGGATGAATGCCCGCTGACGTTCGTCCACAGCACAAGCGCGCATCAGGCGTGACGCGAGAGTCATAGTTACTCCCGCCGTTTACCCGCGCTTGCTTGAATTTCTTCACGTTGACATTCAGAGCACTGGGCAGAAATCACATTGCGTCAACACCCGCTAGGGCCATCGCAATGCTTTGTTTTAATTAGACAGTCGGATTCCCCCAGTCCGTGCCAGTTCTGAGTTGATCGTTGAATGGCGGCCGAAGAGAATCCGCGCACCCGCGCGCCCCCGGAGGAGCACGCTAAGGCGGACGCGGCCTCGCAGCAAGGAAGATCCGTGGGAGGCCAAGGCACGGGACCGAGCTCGGATCCTGCGCGCAGGTTGAAGCACCGGGGCACGAACGCCGCGCAGGCGCGCGCATCCTGCACCGCCGGCCAGCACGAGGCCAACCAACGGCGAGAGCAGACCACGCCCGCGCTAAACGCCCGCACTTACCGGCACCCCTACGGCACTCACCTCGCCCAGGCCCGGCACGTTAGCGCTGACCCACTTCCCGACCAAGCCCGACACGCCCCGATCCTCAGAGCCAATCCTTATCCCGAAGTTACGGATCCAATTTGCCGACTTCCCTTACCTACATTATTCTATCGACTAGAGGCTCTTCACCTTGGAGACCTGCTGCGGATATGGGTACGAACCGGCGCGACACCTCCACGTGGCCCTCTCCCGGATTTTCAAGGTCCGAGGGGAAGATCGGGACACCGCCGCAACTGCGGTGCTCTTCGCGTTCCAAACCCTATCTCCCTGCTAGAGGATTCCAGGGAACTCGAACGCTCATGCAGAAAAGAAAACTCTTCCCCGATCTCCCGACGGCGTCTCCGGGTCCTTTTGGGTTACCCCGACGAGCATCTCTAAAAGAGGGGCCCGACTTGTATCGGTTCCGCTGCCGGGTTCCGGAATAGGAACCGGATTCCCTTTCGCCCAACGGGGGCCAGCACAAAGTGCATCATGCTATGACGGCCCCCATCAACATCGGATTTCTCCTAGGGCTTAGGATCGACTGACTCGTGTGCAACGGCTGTTCACACGAAACCCTTCTCCGCGTCAGCCCTCCAGGGCCTCGCTGGAGTATTTGCTACTACCACCAAGATCTGCACCGACGGCGGCTCCAGGCAGGCTCACGCCCAGACCCTTCTGCGCCCACCGCCGCGACCCTCCTACTCGTCAGGGCTTCGCGGCCGGCCGCAAGGACCGGCCATGACTGCCAGACTGACGGCCGAGTATAGGCACGACGCTTCAGCGCCATCCATTTTCAGGGCTAGTTGCTTCGGCAGGTGAGTTGTTACACACTCCTTAGCGGATTCCGACTTCCATGGCCACCGTCCTGCTGTCTTAAGCAACCAACGCCTTTCATGGTTTCCCATGAGCGTCGATTCGGGCGCCTTAACTCGGCGTTTGGTTCATCCCACAGCGCCAGTTCTGCTTACCAAAAGTGGCCCACTTGGCACTCCGATCCGAGTCGTTTGCTCGCGGCTTCAGCATATCAAGCAAGCCGGAGATCTCACCCATTTAAAGTTTGAGAATAGGTTGAGGTCGTTTCGGCCCCAAGGCCTCTAATCATTCGCTTTACCGGATGAGACTCGTACGAGCACCAGCTATCCTGAGGGAAACTTCGGAGGGAACCAGCTACTAGATGGTTCGATTAGTCTTTCGCCCCTATACCCAGCTCCGACGATCGATTTGCACGTCAGAATCGCTACGGACCTCCATCAGGGTTTCCCCTGACTTCGTCCTGGCCAGGCATAGTTCACCATCTTTCGGGTCCCAACGTGTACGCTCTAGGTGCGCCTCACCTCGCAATGAGGACGAGACGCCCCGGGAGTGCGGAGGCCGCCGCCCCGTGAAGGGCGGGGAAGCCCCATCCTCCCTCGGCCCGCGCAAGGCGAGACCTTCACTTTCATTACGCCTTTAGGTTTCGTACAGCCCAATGACTCGCGCACATGTTAGACTCCTTGGTCCGTGTTTCAAGACGGGTCGTGAAATTGTCCAAAGCTGAAGCGCCGCTGACGGGAGCGATTATTCCGCCCGAGAGCATCCCGAGCCAACAGCGGCGCGGGTCCGGGGCCGGGCCAGGTAGGTCCGTCATCCGGGAAGAACCGCGCGCGCTTGCCGGGAGCCCGAGCGCCCAAAGGGGCGAATCGACTCCTCCAGATATACCGCCGAGCAGCCAGCCAGGACACCGGGGCTCTGCCCAACAGACGCGAACCGAGGCCCGCGGAA
>NW_026046847.1:65000-70000 GCF_023864275.1 Schistocerca cancellata
GCCTCGGGACGCACGAACACGCACGAGGCGGTCGCACGCCTTCGGCTCGCCCCACCGGCAGGACGTCCCACGATACATGCCAGTTAAACACCGACGGGCGGTGAACCAACAGCGTGGGACACAAATCCAACTACGAGCTTTTTAACCGCAACAACTTTAATATACGCTATTGGAGCTGGAATTACCGCGGCTGCTGGCACCAGACTTGCCCTCCAATAGATACTCGTTAAAGGATTTAAAGTGTACTCATTCCGATTACGGGGCCTCGGATGAGTCCCGTATCGTTATTTTTCGTCACTACCTCCCCGTGCCGGGAGTGGGTAATTTGCGCGCCTGCTGCCTTCCTTGGATGTGGTAGCCGTTTCTCAGGCTCCCTCTCCGGAATCGAACCCTGATTCCCCGTTACCCGTTACAACCATGGTAGGCGCAGAACCTACCATCGACAGTTGATAAGGCAGACATTTGAAAGATGCGTCGCCGGTACGAGGACCGTGCGATCAGCCCAAAGTTATTCAGAGTCACCAAGGCAAACGGACCGGACGAGCCGACCGATTGGTTTTGATCTAATAAAAGCGTCCCTTCCATCTCTGGTCGGGACTCTGTTTGCATGTATTAGCTCTAGAATTACCACAGTTATCCAAGTAACGTGGGTACGATCTAAGGAACCATAACTGATTTAATGAGCCATTCGCGGTTTCACCTTAATGCGGCTTGTACTGAGACATGCATGGCTTAATCTTTGAGACAAGCATATGACTACTGGCAGGATCAACCAGGGAGCTGCGTCAACTAGAGCTGAGCAGCCGGCCGCCCGGGAGTGTGTCCCAGGGGCCCGCGCGAACACGCAAGCGTCCGCTCAATTATTCTGCAAACAGGAGGAGGCTGAGCTCCCCTGCACAATACACCTCGAAACCCTCTCAGGTCCCGGCGGCGCGCAGCGCCGTCCTAAGTACTTGGTCGGGTTCGAGAGAGGCGCAATCGCCCGGAGTTAGGCGAGTAGACGCTTTAGGTGCGACCACCCGTGCTCCCAACTGAGCTTGCCGCTGCCGACAGAGGCCCGGGAGCGTGCTGTCGTGGCATTGCCGGCGGGAGACAACACGCGCCACCTACGGTGACCGGCAGCTCCAACGCCAGCGCCACAGAAGGGCAAAGGCCCCACGTGGGTGCCGAAGCGAACTCTCCCAGCACAGCGCACGTGCCAACACGTCTGCACAACTGCGATACAAACCACCAGCGAGAACCGCTGGGGCGACCGAGCAGCAGACGGCGTCGCGGCGCCGAGTGCCGGGCGGCGGCGCATCCTCAACGCACACAGTCCTCAATCGGACCAGCACACTGCAGATGTCCACCGCGCTTCGCACCGGGCCGGCGAGGACCCACTTTGGCTGCACGGCGCCGCGCGCAGGGTGCCCCGGCGCGCAGCTGCGCCGCCTGCCGCGTCCGTCGGCCGGCGCGCCTGCCACTGGGCGCCCCCACCAGCCGGCTGTAGCGCGTGCGCCCACGCACCGCGCGGCCAGCACGCCGGGCGGCCCCCCCTCACCGGCCGGGGACAGTCCCACCCACCCACAGCCGCGTATCGCTTCACACCCAGATTCACATTCACGTTCGTTGGTATGGTGGGGACCGCTTCGTAGCTGTACCGATCGTTGCCCTCACAGATGTACCTCCAGCAAGGACAACCGCACCACAACGGGTTACCAGTTGTTCATTTGCGTAACGTCACCAGTAAACGTACACGTCCATCCCCGTTTGCAAAGTCAACTATTATTGCATGCCTGCCTGTCAGGTGTCAAGACACACTACATCCGCTCACATCCACGCAACAAAATGTGCCCGACTAGAGGGCACGTGGAAGGTGCCCCCGTACGTATGCGATGTCCATTGCGCGACCAACTGTCAACCGGCCTCTGTAGCATGTCGCAGATGTGGAACGCGGGGCACCGTGCTATCACATTGTGTGAGAAGAGACTACTACGTCTGCATACACGCGCCACTACATGAACAGACGGCTCATGCTGATCGCCATCCACTGCGTCCATTACTCCCACACGTCTCTATGGCGTACCACACTGCAATGCAGCTGTTATGGGGAGATGACACGTAGCTGTGTACACAACATTCTGAGCGGGTTGCGGTTGGACAATACATTAATGTAACGTGTCATATGCCAATTACAGAGCAGGGTAAGGCACAACTTGGGTTAGGTTAAGGCACAACTTGGGTTAGGTTAAGGCACAACTTGGGTTAGGTTAAGGCACAACTTGGGTTAGGTTAAGGCACAACTTGGGTTAGGTTAAGGCACAACTTGGGTTAGGTTAAGGCACAACTTGGGTTAGGTTAAGGCACAACTTGGGTTAGGTTAAGGCACAACTTGGGTTAGGTTAAGGCACAACTTGGGTTAGGTTAAGGCACAACTTGGGTTAGGTTAAGGCACAACTTGGGTTAGGTTAAGGCACAACTTGGGTTAGGTTAAGGCACAACTTGGGTTAGGTTAAGGCACAACTTGGGTTAGGTTAAGGCACAACGTGGGTTAGGTTAAGGCACAACGTGGGTTAGGTTAAGGCACAACGTGGGTTAGGTTAAGGCACAATGTGGGTTAGGTTAAGGCACAATGTGGGTTAGGTTAAGGCACAATGTGGGGGTAGATTGCGGTACAAATTGCATTACATTGCGGTGCAAATTGCATTACATTGCGGTGCAAATTGCATTACATTGCGGTGCAAATTGAGTTACATTGCGGTGCAAATTGAGTTACATTGCGGTGCAAATTGAGTTACATTGCGGTGCAAATTGAGTTACATTGCGGTGCAAATTGAGTTACATTGCGGTGCAAATTGAGTTACATTGCGGTGCAAATTGAGTTACATTGCGGTGCAAATTGAGTTACATTGCGGTGCAAATTGAGTTACATTGCGGTGCAAATTGAGTTACATTGCGGTGCAAATTGAGTTACATTGCGGTGCAAATTGCGTTACATTGCGGTGCAAATTGCGTTACATTGCGGTGCAAATTGCGTTACATTGCGGTGCAAATTGCGTTACATTGCGGTGCAAATTGCGTTACATTGCGGTGCAAATTGCGTTACATTGCGGTGCAAATTGCGTTACATTGCGGTGCAAATTGCGTTACATTGCGGTGCAAATTGCGTTACATTGCGGTGCAAATTGAGGTAGGTTAAGGTGCAACACAGGTTAGGTTAAGGTGCAACATAGGTTAGGTTAAGGTGCAAGATGGGTTAGGTTAAGGTGCAAGATGGGTTAGGTTAAGGTGCAAGATGGGTTAGGTTAAGGTGCAAGATGGGTTAGGTTAAGGTGCAAGATGGGTTAGGTTAAGGTGACATAGGTTAGGTTAAGGTGACATAGGTTAGGTTAAGGTGACATAGGTTAGGTTAAGGTGACATAGGTTAGGTTAAGGTGACATAGGTTAGGTTAAGGTGACATAGGTTAGGTTAAGGTGACATAGGTTAGGTTAAGGTGACATAGGTTAGGTTAAGGTACAAACTGGGTTGTGTTATGGTACACATTGCGTTGTAGTACAGTACACGTTAGGTTTGGGTACGGTACACAATGTGGTATGGGATGGCGTGTTGTGGGGGGGAGGGGGGGGGGGGAGGTTCGTTGATATCGACCGTAGGACGTGGATGCCCGAGGCAGCGTCAGTGTGTCAAAGGAGTTATGTCACGTCGGGATGCGCTTTTCGCCAGTGAGAGGGGGCGAGCCGTGTCTGTGGTTGCGGCAGACCTGTGTGTTTCATTCCTGCCAGTGTGTTTGTGCTGTAAGACGAGGCAGTGTGGTGGTGATGGGTGCACCCCTGTGTAGGACATGTGTGGGTGTTGGTGGCTTCTCTGAGCAATTGTGGTTGTCGGACGAGTGGGGTATTCTGTTTTATGATTGGACCTCCCGGTCTGGTTATCATAGCGTAGTTGGTGTACTGTGGCGGATAGGATGCACCGGACGTTGGTCCATGCTGGTGCTTAGTAGTTGTATCTGTGTCTGTTACAGGCAGAGAGTAGTGTGTGATAGAGTGTGTGGCTGACGTGTGGTTCATTTTGTGTGTACGGACGTTCAGCATGTATAGGGGCATTTGCGTATATAATCTATCATAATCTATCTATGTGGGCCTGCATAGTTTACTGAGCAGTGCTGTGAGGTGACTGAACTACGAGTGACGTACTGATTTACAGCGGAATGATTGCCTTGTACCAAAGATGGAGTATCGGCTCTACGACAGCGTTGGCACCGCAGGAAATGGTCTCGTAAAACGGCCCTCCCACCGTCATCGTTGTGAGGGGTAGGGACCGCCTATATTCTGAGAGGAGCCCTGTTTGCCACTGGGCGTGGGGTCTCGCATCCTGCGGTTCAGTGCCCCCAGGGAAGCGCGCGGAGGTGGTGCTGCTGCTGCTGCTGCTGCTGTAGCAAGCGAGCTACTTACAGCATGTATAGGGACAGCGGGAATATGGCATATTCGATATAACTCTTCATGAAACGCAAGATATAGGGGCGGATTGCACGTTACGAGTGCGGGAAGAGTCCGCCGTTCATCCGCTGGAGTTGCGATTTGGGCGGTTGGGGTGGGGCACGTGCGGGTGCGGGTGGAGCGATTGTCGGTCGACGACTTCGTGCGACGCAGGCACAGGCGTTGGGGCTCCTGTGGTGGGCAGATGATGCAGGGTTTGTGGGTGGCGTCGGAAAATGGGCACTGTGGGACCTAGCGATGTCGTAGTCGGCGTGGCGTCTCATAGATGGCGGTATCATCGGTGCAGCAGGTCATGTTGCGGGGGACCTGCAGGTGGCGGTATTTTTGTTTGTGGTGCGCTCGACATGGTGGACGTAGTGTCGTCCGATTCGCGTAGATGGAGCTATTGCATGTGGTTTCGTCACATTGTCATAGATGGCGGTGCCGTGTTTTGGAGGTATGGTTGGCGTAGTTTCGTTGGATTCCTGTAGATGGAGGTGTCGTTTCTGGGCCGGATGGCAATGTAGTTTGGTCACATTCCCAAA
>NW_026046847.1:77500-80000 GCF_023864275.1 Schistocerca cancellata
CCGTGCCGGGAGTGGGTAATTTGCGCGCCTGCTGCCTTCCTTGGATGTGGTAGCCGTTTCTCAGGCTCCCTCTCCGGAATCGAACCCTGATTCCCCGTTACCCGTTACAACCATGGTAGGCGCAGAACCTACCATCGACAGTTGATAAGGCAGACATTTGAAAGATGCGTCGCCGGTACGAGGACCGTGCGATCAGCCCAAAGTTATTCAGAGTCACCAAGGCAAACGGACCGGACGAGCCGACCGATTGGTTTTGATCTAATAAAAGCGTCCCTTCCATCTCTGGTCGGGACTCTGTTTGCATGTATTAGCTCTAGAATTACCACAGTTATCCAAGTAACGTGGGTACGATCTAAGGAACCATAACTGATTTAATGAGCCATTCGCGGTTTCACCTTAATGCGGCTTGTACTGAGACATGCATGGCTTAATCTTTGAGACAAGCATATGACTACTGGCAGGATCAACCAGGGAGCTGCGTCAACTAGAGCTGAGCAGCCGGCCGCCCGGGAGTGTGTCCCAGGGGCCCGCGCGAACACGCAAGCGTCCGCTCAATTATTCTGCAAACAGGAGGAGGCTGAGCTCCCCTGCACAATACACCTCGAAACCCTCTCAGGTCCCGGCGGCGCGCAGCGCCGTCCTAAGTACTTGGTCGGGTTCGAGAGAGGCGCAATCGCCCGGAGTTAGGCGAGTAGACGCTTTAGGTGCGACCACCCGTGCTCCCAACTGAGCTTGCCGCTGCCGACAGAGGCCCGGGAGCGTGCTGTCGTGGCATTGCCGGCGGGAGACAACACGCGCCACCTACGGTGACCGGCAGCTCCAACGCCAGCGCCACAGAAGGGCAAAGGCCCCACGTGGGTGCCGAAGCGAACTCTCCCAGCACAGCGCACGTGCCAACACGTCTGCACAACTGCGATACAAACCACCAGCGAGAACCGCTGGGGCGACCGAGCAGCAGACGGCGTCGCGGCGCCGAGTGCCGGGCGGCGGCGCATCCTCAACGCACACAGTCCTCAATCGGACCAGCACACTGCAGATGTCCACCGCGCTTCGCACCGGGCCGGCGAGGACCCACTTTGGCTGCACGGCGCCGCGCGCAGGGTGCCCCGGCGCGCAGCTGCGCCGCCTGCCGCGTCCGTCGGCCGGCGCGCCTGCCACTGGGCGCCCCCACCAGCCGGCTGTAGCGCGTGCGCCCACGCACCGCGCGGCCAGCACGCCGGGCGGCCCCCCCTCACCGGCCGGGGACAGTCCCACCCACCCACAGCCGCGTATCGCTTCACACCCAGATTCACATTCACGTTCGTTGGTATGGTGGGGACCGCTTCGTAGCTGTACCGATCGTTGCCCTCACAGATGTACCTCCAGCAAGGACAACCGCACCACAACGGGTTACCAGTTGTTCATTTGCGTAACGTCACCAGTAAACGTACACGTCCATCCCCGTTTGCAAAGTCAACTATTATTGCATGCCTGCCTGTCAGGTGTCAAGACACACTACATCCGCTCACATCCACGCAACAAAATGTGCCCGACTAGAGGGCACGTGGAAGGTGCCCCCGTACGTATGCGATGTCCATTGCGCGACCAACTGTCAACCGGCCTCTGTAGCATGTCGCAGATGTGGAACGCGGGGCACCGTGCTATCACATTGTGTGAGAAGAGACTACTACGTCTGCATACACGCGCCACTACATGAACAGACGGCTCATGCTGATCGCCATCCACTGCGTCCATTACTCCCACACGTCTCTATGGCGTACCACACTGCAATGCAGCTGTTATGGGGAGATGACACGTAGCTGTGTACACAACATTCTGAGCGGGTTGCGGTTGGACAATACATTAATGTAACGTGTCATATGCCAATTACAGAGCAGGGTAAGGCACAACTTGGGTTAGGTTAAGGCACAACTTGGGTTAGGTTAAGGCACAACTTGGGTTAGGTTAAGGCACAACTTGGGTTAGGTTAAGGCACAACTTGGGTTAGGTTAAGGCACAACTTGGGTTAGGTTAAGGCACAACTTGGGTTAGGTTAAGGCACAACTTGGGTTAGGTTAAGGCACAACTTGGGTTAGGTTAAGGCACAACTTGGGTTAGGTTAAGGCACAACTTGGGTTAGGTTAAGGCACAACTTGGGTTAGGTTAAGGCACAACTTGGGTTAGGTTAAGGCACAACTTGGGTTAGGTTAAGGCACAACTTGGGTTAGGTTAAGGCACAACGTGGGTTAGGTTAAGGCACAACGTGGGTTAGGTTAAGGCACAACGTGGGTTAGGTTAAGGCACAATGTGGGTTAGGTTAAGGCACAATGTGGGTTAGGTTAAGGCACAATGTGGGGGTAGATTGCGGTACAAATTGCATTACATTGCGGTGCAAATTGCATTACATTGCGGTGCAAATTGCATTACATTGCGGTGCAAATTGAGTTACATTGCGGTGCAAATTGAGTTACATTGCGGTGCAAATTGAGTTACATTGCGGTGCAAATTGAGTTACATTGCG
>NW_026046847.1:90000-92500 GCF_023864275.1 Schistocerca cancellata
GCTCAATTATTCTGCAAACAGGAGGAGGCTGAGCTCCCCTGCACAATACACCTCGAAACCCTCTCAGGTCCCGGCGGCGCGCAGCGCCGTCCTAAGTACTTGGTCGGGTTCGAGAGAGGCGCAATCGCCCGGAGTTAGGCGAGTAGACGCTTTAGGTGCGACCACCCGTGCTCCCAACTGAGCTTGCCGCTGCCGACAGAGGCCCGGGAGCGTGCTGTCGTGGCATTGCCGGCGGGAGACAACACGCGCCACCTACGGTGACCGGCAGCTCCAACGCCAGCGCCACAGAAGGGCAAAGGCCCCACGTGGGTGCCGAAGCGAACTCTCCCAGCACAGCGCACGTGCCAACACGTCTGCACAACTGCGATACAAACCACCAGCGAGAACCGCTGGGGCGACCGAGCAGCAGACGGCGTCGCGGCGCCGAGTGCCGGGCGGCGGCGCATCCTCAACGCACACAGTCCTCAATCGGACCAGCACACTGCAGATGTCCACCGCGCTTCGCACCGGGCCGGCGAGGACCCACTTTGGCTGCACGGCGCCGCGCGCAGGGTGCCCCGGCGCGCAGCTGCGCCGCCTGCCGCGTCCGTCGGCCGGCGCGCCTGCCACTGGGCGCCCCCACCAGCCGGCTGTAGCGCGTGCGCCCACGCACCGCGCGGCCAGCACGCCGGGCGGCCCCCCCTCACCGGCCGGGGACAGTCCCACCCACCCACAGCCGCGTATCGCTTCACACCCAGATTCACATTCACGTTCGTTGGTATGGTGGGGACCGCTTCGTAGCTGTACCGATCGTTGCCCTCACAGATGTACCTCCAGCAAGGACAACCGCACCACAACGGGTTACCAGTTGTTCATTTGCGTAACGTCACCAGTAAACGTACACGTCCATCCCCGTTTGCAAAGTCAACTATTATTGCATGCCTGCCTGTCAGGTGTCAAGACACACTACATCCGCTCACATCCACGCAACAAAATGTGCCCGACTAGAGGGCACGTGGAAGGTGCCCCCGTACGTATGCGATGTCCATTGCGCGACCAACTGTCAACCGGCCTCTGTAGCATGTCGCAGATGTGGAACGCGGGGCACCGTGCTATCACATTGTGTGAGAAGAGACTACTACGTCTGCATACACGCGCCACTACATGAACAGACGGCTCATGCTGATCGCCATCCACTGCGTCCATTACTCCCACACGTCTCTATGGCGTACCACACTGCAATGCAGCTGTTATGGGGAGATGACACGTAGCTGTGTACACAACATTCTGAGCGGGTTGCGGTTGGACAATACATTAATGTAACGTGTCATATGCCAATTACAGAGCAGGGTAAGGCACAACTTGGGTTAGGTTAAGGCACAACTTGGGTTAGGTTAAGGCACAACTTGGGTTAGGTTAAGGCACAACTTGGGTTAGGTTAAGGCACAACTTGGGTTAGGTTAAGGCACAACTTGGGTTAGGTTAAGGCACAACTTGGGTTAGGTTAAGGCACAACTTGGGTTAGGTTAAGGCACAACTTGGGTTAGGTTAAGGCACAACTTGGGTTAGGTTAAGGCACAACTTGGGTTAGGTTAAGGCACAACTTGGGTTAGGTTAAGGCACAACTTGGGTTAGGTTAAGGCACAACTTGGGTTAGGTTAAGGCACAACTTGGGTTAGGTTAAGGCACAACGTGGGTTAGGTTAAGGCACAACGTGGGTTAGGTTAAGGCACAACGTGGGTTAGGTTAAGGCACAATGTGGGTTAGGTTAAGGCACAATGTGGGTTAGGTTAAGGCACAATGTGGGGGTAGATTGCGGTACAAATTGCATTACATTGCGGTGCAAATTGCATTACATTGCGGTGCAAATTGCATTACATTGCGGTGCAAATTGAGTTACATTGCGGTGCAAATTGAGTTACATTGCGGTGCAAATTGAGTTACATTGCGGTGCAAATTGAGTTACATTGCGGTGCAAATTGAGTTACATTGCGGTGCAAATTGAGTTACATTGCGGTGCAAATTGAGTTACATTGCGGTGCAAATTGAGTTACATTGCGGTGCAAATTGAGTTACATTGCGGTGCAAATTGCGTTACATTGCGGTGCAAATTGCGTTACATTGCGGTGCAAATTGCGTTACATTGCGGTGCAAATTGCGTTACATTGCGGTGCAAATTGCGTTACATTGCGGTGCAAATTGCGTTACATTGCGGTGCAAATTGCGTTACATTGCGGTGCAAATTGCGTTACATTGCGGTGCAAATTGCGTTACATTGCGGTGCAAATTGCGTTACATTGCGGTGCAAATTGAGGTAGGTTAAGGTGCAACACAGGTTAGGTTAAGGTGCAACATAGGTTAGGTTAAGGTGCAAGATGGGTTAGGTTAAGGTGCAAGATGGGTTAGGTTAAGGTGCAAGATGGGTTAGGTTAAGGTGCAAGATGGGTTAGGTTAAGGTGCAAGATGGGTTAGGTTAAGGTGACATAGGTTAGGTTAAGGTGACATAGGTTAGGTTAAGGTG
>NW_026046847.1:102500-105000 GCF_023864275.1 Schistocerca cancellata
GCGCCCCCACCAGCCGGCTGTAGCGCGTGCGCCCACGCACCGCGCGGCCAGCACGCCGGGCGGCCCCCCCTCACCGGCCGGGGACAGTCCCACCCACCCACAGCCGCGTATCGCTTCACACCCAGATTCACATTCACGTTCGTTGGTATGGTGGGGACCGCTTCGTAGCTGTACCGATCGTTGCCCTCACAGATGTACCTCCAGCAAGGACAACCGCACCACAACGGGTTACCAGTTGTTCATTTGCGTAACGTCACCAGTAAACGTACACGTCCATCCCCGTTTGCAAAGTCAACTATTATTGCATGCCTGCCTGTCAGGTGTCAAGACACACTACATCCGCTCACATCCACGCAACAAAATGTGCCCGACTAGAGGGCACGTGGAAGGTGCCCCCGTACGTATGCGATGTCCATTGCGCGACCAACTGTCAACCGGCCTCTGTAGCATGTCGCAGATGTGGAACGCGGGGCACCGTGCTATCACATTGTGTGAGAAGAGACTACTACGTCTGCATACACGCGCCACTACATGAACAGACGGCTCATGCTGATCGCCATCCACTGCGTCCATTACTCCCACACGTCTCTATGGCGTACCACACTGCAATGCAGCTGTTATGGGGAGATGACACGTAGCTGTGTACACAACATTCTGAGCGGGTTGCGGTTGGACAATACATTAATGTAACGTGTCATATGCCAATTACAGAGCAGGGTAAGGCACAACTTGGGTTAGGTTAAGGCACAACTTGGGTTAGGTTAAGGCACAACTTGGGTTAGGTTAAGGCACAACTTGGGTTAGGTTAAGGCACAACTTGGGTTAGGTTAAGGCACAACTTGGGTTAGGTTAAGGCACAACTTGGGTTAGGTTAAGGCACAACTTGGGTTAGGTTAAGGCACAACTTGGGTTAGGTTAAGGCACAACTTGGGTTAGGTTAAGGCACAACTTGGGTTAGGTTAAGGCACAACTTGGGTTAGGTTAAGGCACAACTTGGGTTAGGTTAAGGCACAACTTGGGTTAGGTTAAGGCACAACTTGGGTTAGGTTAAGGCACAACGTGGGTTAGGTTAAGGCACAACGTGGGTTAGGTTAAGGCACAACGTGGGTTAGGTTAAGGCACAATGTGGGTTAGGTTAAGGCACAATGTGGGTTAGGTTAAGGCACAATGTGGGGGTAGATTGCGGTACAAATTGCATTACATTGCGGTGCAAATTGCATTACATTGCGGTGCAAATTGCATTACATTGCGGTGCAAATTGAGTTACATTGCGGTGCAAATTGAGTTACATTGCGGTGCAAATTGAGTTACATTGCGGTGCAAATTGAGTTACATTGCGGTGCAAATTGAGTTACATTGCGGTGCAAATTGAGTTACATTGCGGTGCAAATTGAGTTACATTGCGGTGCAAATTGAGTTACATTGCGGTGCAAATTGAGTTACATTGCGGTGCAAATTGAGTTACATTGCGGTGCAAATTGAGTTACATTGCGGTGCAAATTGAGTTACATTGCGGTGCAAATTGAGTTACATTGCGGTGCAAATTGCGTTACATTGCGGTGCAAATTGCGTTACATTGCGGTGCAAATTGCGTTACATTGCGGTGCAAATTGCGTTACATTGCGGTGCAAATTGCGTTACATTGCGGTGCAAATTGCGTTACATTGCGGTGCAAATTGCGTTACATTGCGGTGCAAATTGCGTTACATTGCGGTGCAAATTGAGGTAGGTTAAGGTGCAACACAGGTTAGGTTAAGGTGCAACATAGGTTAGGTTAAGGTGCAAGATGGGTTAGGTTAAGGTGCAAGATGGGTTAGGTTAAGGTGCAAGATGGGTTAGGTTAAGGTGCAAGATGGGTTAGGTTAAGGTGCAAGATGGGTTAGGTTAAGGTGACATAGGTTAGGTTAAGGTGACATAGGTTAGGTTAAGGTGACATAGGTTAGGTTAAGGTGACATAGGTTAGGTTAAGGTGACATAGGTTAGGTTAAGGTGACATAGGTTAGGTTAAGGTGACATAGGTTAGGTTAAGGTGACATAGGTTAGGTTAAGGTACAAACTGGGTTGTGTTATGGTACACATTGCGTTGTAGTACAGTACACGTTAGGTTTGGGTACGGTACACAATGTGGTATGGGATGGCGTGTTGTGGGGGGGAGGGGGGGGGGGAGGTTCGTTGATATCGACCGTAGGACGTGGATGCCCGAGGCAGCGTCAGTGTGTCAAAGGAGTTATGTCACGTCGGGATGCGCTTTTCGCCAGTGAGAGGGGGCGAGCCGTGTCTGTGGTTGCGGCAGACCTGTGTGTTTCATTCCTGCCAGTGTGTTTGTGCTGTAAGACGAGGCAGTGTGGTGGTGATGGGTGCACCCCTGTGTAGGACATGTGTGGGTGTTGGTGGCTTCTCTGAGCAATTGTGGTTGTCGGACGAGTGGGGTATTCTGTTTTATGATTGGACCTCCCGGTCTGGTTATCATAGCGTAGTTGGTGTACTGTGGCGGATAGGA
>NW_026046847.1:115000-117500 GCF_023864275.1 Schistocerca cancellata
CATTACTCCCACACGTCTCTATGGCGTACCACACTGCAATGCAGCTGTTATGGGGAGATGACACGTAGCTGTGTACACAACATTCTGAGCGGGTTGCGGTTGGACAATACATTAATGTAACGTGTCATATGCCAATTACAGAGCAGGGTAAGGCACAACTTGGGTTAGGTTAAGGCACAACTTGGGTTAGGTTAAGGCACAACTTGGGTTAGGTTAAGGCACAACTTGGGTTAGGTTAAGGCACAACTTGGGTTAGGTTAAGGCACAACTTGGGTTAGGTTAAGGCACAACTTGGGTTAGGTTAAGGCACAACTTGGGTTAGGTTAAGGCACAACTTGGGTTAGGTTAAGGCACAACTTGGGTTAGGTTAAGGCACAACTTGGGTTAGGTTAAGGCACAACTTGGGTTAGGTTAAGGCACAACTTGGGTTAGGTTAAGGCACAACTTGGGTTAGGTTAAGGCACAACTTGGGTTAGGTTAAGGCACAACGTGGGTTAGGTTAAGGCACAACGTGGGTTAGGTTAAGGCACAACGTGGGTTAGGTTAAGGCACAATGTGGGTTAGGTTAAGGCACAATGTGGGTTAGGTTAAGGCACAATGTGGGGGTAGATTGCGGTACAAATTGCATTACATTGCGGTGCAAATTGCATTACATTGCGGTGCAAATTGCATTACATTGCGGTGCAAATTGAGTTACATTGCGGTGCAAATTGAGTTACATTGCGGTGCAAATTGAGTTACATTGCGGTGCAAATTGAGTTACATTGCGGTGCAAATTGAGTTACATTGCGGTGCAAATTGAGTTACATTGCGGTGCAAATTGAGTTACATTGCGGTGCAAATTGAGTTACATTGCGGTGCAAATTGAGTTACATTGCGGTGCAAATTGAGTTACATTGCGGTGCAAATTGAGTTACATTGCGGTGCAAATTGCGTTACATTGCGGTGCAAATTGCGTTACATTGCGGTGCAAATTGCGTTACATTGCGGTGCAAATTGCGTTACATTGCGGTGCAAATTGCGTTACATTGCGGTGCAAATTGCGTTACATTGCGGTGCAAATTGCGTTACATTGCGGTGCAAATTGAGGTAGGTTAAGGTGCAACACAGGTTAGGTTAAGGTGCAACATAGGTTAGGTTAAGGTGCAAGATGGGTTAGGTTAAGGTGCAAGATGGGTTAGGTTAAGGTGCAAGATGGGTTAGGTTAAGGTGCAAGATGGGTTAGGTTAAGGTGACATAGGTTAGGTTAAGGTGACATAGGTTAGGTTAAGGTGACATAGGTTAGGTTAAGGTGACATAGGTTAGGTTAAGGTGACATAGGTTAGGTTAAGGTGACATAGGTTAGGTTAAGGTGACATAGGTTAGGTTAAGGTGACATAGGTTAGGTTAAGGTACAAACTGGGTTGTGTTATGGTACACATTGCGTTGTAGTACAGTACACGTTAGGTTTGGGTACGGTACACAATGTGGTATGGGATGGCGTGTTGTGGGGGGGAGGGGGGGGGGGAGGTTCGTTGATATCGACCGTAGGACGTGGATGCCCGAGGCAGCGTCAGTGTGTCAAAGGAGTTATGTCACGTCGGGATGCGCTTTTCGCCAGTGAGAGGGGGCGAGCCGTGTCTGTGGTTGCGGCAGACCTGTGTGTTTCATTCCTGCCAGTGTGTTTGTGCTGTAAGACGAGGCAGTGTGGTGGTGATGGGTGCACCCCTGTGTAGGACATGTGTGGGTGTTGGTGGCTTCTCTGAGCAATTGTGGTTGTCGGACGAGTGGGGTATTCTGTTTTATGATTGGACCTCCCGGTCTGGTTATCATAGCGTAGTTGGTGTACTGTGGCGGATAGGATGCACCGGACGTTGGTCCATGCTGGTGCTTAGTAGTTGTATCTGTGTCTGTTACAGGCAGAGAGTAGTGTGTGATAGAGTGTGTGGCTGACGTGTGGTTCATTTTGTGTGTACGGACGTTCAGCATGTATAGGGGCATTTGCGTATATAATCTATCATAATCTATCTATGTGGGCCTGCATAGTTTACTGAGCAGTGCTGTGAGGTGACTGAACTACGAGTGACGTACTGATTTACAGCGGAATGATTGCCTTGTACCAAAGATGGAGTATCGGCTCTACGACAGCGTTGGCACCGCAGGAAATGGTCTCGTAAAACGGCCCTCCCACCGTCATCGTTGTGAGGGGTAGGGACCGCCTATATTCTGAGAGGAGCCCTGTTTGCCACTGGGCGTGGGGTCTCGCATCCTGCGGTTCAGTGCCCCCAGGGAAGCGCGCGGAGGTGGTGCTGCTGCTGCTGCTGCTGTAGCAAGCGAGCTACTTACAGCATGTATAGGGACAGCGGGAATATGGCATATTCGATATAACTCTTCATGAAACGCAAGATATAGGGGCGGATTGCACGTTACGAGTGCGGGAAGAGTCCGCCGTTCATCCGCTGGAGTTGCGATTTGGGCGGTTGGGGTGGGGCACGTGCGGGTGCGGGTGGAGCGATTGTCG
>NW_026046847.1:127500-130000 GCF_023864275.1 Schistocerca cancellata
TGTACACAACATTCTGAGCGGGTTGCGGTTGGACAATACATTAATGTAACGTGTCATATGCCAATTACAGAGCAGGGTAAGGCACAACTTGGGTTAGGTTAAGGCACAACTTGGGTTAGGTTAAGGCACAACTTGGGTTAGGTTAAGGCACAACTTGGGTTAGGTTAAGGCACAACTTGGGTTAGGTTAAGGCACAACTTGGGTTAGGTTAAGGCACAACTTGGGTTAGGTTAAGGCACAACTTGGGTTAGGTTAAGGCACAACTTGGGTTAGGTTAAGGCACAACTTGGGTTAGGTTAAGGCACAACTTGGGTTAGGTTAAGGCACAACTTGGGTTAGGTTAAGGCACAACTTGGGTTAGGTTAAGGCACAACTTGGGTTAGGTTAAGGCACAACGTGGGTTAGGTTAAGGCACAACGTGGGTTAGGTTAAGGCACAACGTGGGTTAGGTTAAGGCACAATGTGGGTTAGGTTAAGGCACAATGTGGGTTAGGTTAAGGCACAATGTGGGGGTAGATTGCGGTACAAATTGCATTACATTGCGGTGCAAATTGCATTACATTGCGGTGCAAATTGCATTACATTGCGGTGCAAATTGAGTTACATTGCGGTGCAAATTGAGTTACATTGCGGTGCAAATTGAGTTACATTGCGGTGCAAATTGAGTTACATTGCGGTGCAAATTGAGTTACATTGCGGTGCAAATTGAGTTACATTGCGGTGCAAATTGAGTTACATTGCGGTGCAAATTGAGTTACATTGCGGTGCAAATTGAGTTACATTGCGGTGCAAATTGAGTTACATTGCGGTGCAAATTGAGTTACATTGCGGTGCAAATTGAGTTACATTGCGGTGCAAATTGAGTTACATTGCGGTGCAAATTGAGTTACATTGCGGTGCAAATTGCGTTACATTGCGGTGCAAATTGCGTTACATTGCGGTGCAAATTGCGTTACATTGCGGTGCAAATTGCGTTACATTGCGGTGCAAATTGCTTTACATTGCGGTGCAAATTGCGTTACATTGCGGTGCAAATTGCGTTACATTGCGGTGCAAATTGCGTTACATTGCGGTGCAAATTGAGGTAGGTTAAGGTGCAACACAGGTTAGGTTAAGGTGCAACATAGGTTAGGTTAAGGTGCAAGATGGGTTAGGTTAAGGTGCAAGATGGGTTAGGTTAAGGTGCAAGATGGGTTAGGTTAAGGTGCAAGATGGGTTAGGTTAAGGTGCAAGATGGGTTAGGTTAAGGTGACATAGGTTAGGTTAAGGTGACATAGGTTAGGTTAAGGTGACATAGGTTAGGTTAAGGTGACATAGGTTAGGTTAAGGTGACATAGGTTAGGTTAAGGTGACATAGGTTAGGTTAAGGTGACATAGGTTAGGTTAAGGTGACATAGGTTAGGTTAAGGTACAAACTGGGTTGTGTTATGGTACACATTGCGTTGTAGTACAGTACACGTTAGGTTTGGGTACGGTACACAATGTGGTATGGGATGGCGTGTTGTGGGGGGGAGGGGGGGGGGGAGGTTCGTTGATATCGACCGTAGGACGTGGATGCCCGAGGCAGCGTCAGTGTGTCAAAGGAGTTATGTCACGTCGGGATGCGCTTTTCGCCAGTGAGAGGGGGCGAGCCGTGTCTGTGGTTGCGGCAGACCTGTGTGTTTCATTCCTGCCAGTGTGTTTGTGCTGTAAGACGAGGCAGTGTGGTGGTGATGGGTGCACCCCTGTGTAGGACATGTGTGGGTGTTGGTGGCTTCTCTGAGCAATTGTGGTTGTCGGACGAGTGGGGTATTCTGTTTTATGATTGGACCTCCCGGTCTGGTTATCATAGCGTAGTTGGTGTACTGTGGCGGATAGGATGCACCGGACGTTGGTCCATGCTGGTGCTTAGTAGTTGTATCTGTGTCTGTTACAGGCAGAGAGTAGTGTGTGATAGAGTGTGTGGCTGACGTGTGGTTCATTTTGTGTGTACGGACGTTCAGCATGTATAGGGGCATTTGCGTATATAATCTATCATAATCTATCTATGTGGGCCTGCATAGTTTACTGAGCAGTGCTGTGAGGTGACTGAACTACGAGTGACGTACTGATTTACAGCGGAATGATTGCCTTGTACCAAAGATGGAGTATCGGCTCTACGACAGCGTTGGCACCGCAGGAAATGGTCTCGTAAAACGGCCCTCCCACCGTCATCGTTGTGAGGGGTAGGGACCGCCTATATTCTGAGAGGAGCCCTGTTTGCCACTGGGCGTGGGGTCTCGCATCCTGCGGTTCAGTGCCCCCAGGGAAGCGCGCGGAGGTGGTGCTGCTGCTGCTGCTGCTGTAGCAAGCGAGCTACTTACAGCATGTATAGGGACAGCGGGAATATGGCATATTCGATATAACTCTTCATGAAACGCAAGATATAGGGGCGGATTGCACGTTACGAGTGCGGGAAGAGTCCGCCGTTCATCCGCTGGAGTTGCGATTTGGGCGGTTGGGGTGGGGCACGTGCGGGTGC
>NW_026046847.1:137500-141502 GCF_023864275.1 Schistocerca cancellata
GGAATTACCGCGGCTGCTGGCACCAGACTTGCCCTCCAATAGATACTCGTTAAAGGATTTAAAGTGTACTCATTCCGATTACGGGGCCTCGGATGAGTCCCGTATCGTTATTTTTCGTCACTACCTCCCCGTGCCGGGAGTGGGTAATTTGCGCGCCTGCTGCCTTCCTTGGATGTGGTAGCCGTTTCTCAGGCTCCCTCTCCGGAATCGAACCCTGATTCCCCGTTACCCGTTACAACCATGGTAGGCGCAGAACCTACCATCGACAGTTGATAAGGCAGACATTTGAAAGATGCGTCGCCGGTACGAGGACCGTGCGATCAGCCCAAAGTTATTCAGAGTCACCAAGGCAAACGGACCGGACGAGCCGACCGATTGGTTTTGATCTAATAAAAGCGTCCCTTCCATCTCTGGTCGGGACTCTGTTTGCATGTATTAGCTCTAGAATTACCACAGTTATCCAAGTAACGTGGGTACGATCTAAGGAACCATAACTGATTTAATGAGCCATTCGCGGTTTCACCTTAATGCGGCTTGTACTGAGACATGCATGGCTTAATCTTTGAGACAAGCATATGACTACTGGTAGGATCAACCAGGGAGCTGCGTCAACTAGAGCTGAGCAGCCGGCCGCCCGGGAGTGTGTCCCAGGGGCCCGCGCGAACACGCAAGCGTCCGCTCAATTATTCTGCAAACAGGAGGAGGCTGAGCTCCCCTGCACAATACACCTCGAAACCCTCTCAGGTCCCGGCGGCGCGCAGCGCCGTCCTAAGTACTTCGTCGGGTTCGAGAGAGGCGCAATCGCCCGGAGTTAGGCGAGTAGACGCTTTAGGTGCGACCACCCGTGCTCCCAACTGAGCTTGCCGCTGCCGACAGAGGCCCGGGAGCGTGCTGTCGTGGCATTGCCGGCGGGAGACAACACGCGCCACCTACGGTGACCGGCAGCTCCAACGCCAGCGCCACAGAAGGGCAAAGGCCCCACGTGGGTGCCGAAGCGAACTCTCCCAGCACAGCGCACGTGCCAACACGTCTGCACAACTGCGATACAAACCACCAGCGAGAACCGCTGGGGCGACCGAGCAGCAGACGGCGTCGCGGCGCCGAGTGCCGGGCGGCGGCGCATCCTCAACGCACACAGTCCTCAATCGGACCAGCACACTGCAGATGTCCACCGCGCTTCGCACCGGGCCGGCGAGGACCCACTTTGGCTGCACGGCGCCGCGCGCAGGGTGCCCCGGCGCGCAGCTGCGCCGCCTGCCGCGTCCGTCGGCCGGCGCGCCTGCCACTGGGCGCCCCCACCAGCCGGCTGTAGCGCGTGCGCCCACGCACCGCGCGGCCAGCACGCCGGGCGGCCCCCCCTCACCGGCCGGGGACAGTCCCACCCACCCACAGCCGCGTATCGCTTCACACCCAGATTCACATTCACGTTCGTTGGTATGGTGGGGACCGCTTCGTAGCTGTACCGATCGTTGCCCTCACAGATGTACCTCCAGCAAGGACAACCGCACCACAACGGGTTACCAGTTGTTCATTTGCGTAACGTCACCAGTAAACGTACACGTCCATCCCCGTTTGCAAAGTCAACTATTATTGCATGCCTGCCTGTCAGGTGTCAAGACACACTACATCCGCTCACATCCACGCAACAAAATGTGCCCGACTAGAGGGCACGTGGAAGGTGCCCCCGTACGTATGCGATGTCCATTGCGCGACCAACTGTCAACCGGCCTCTGTAGCATGTCGCAGATGTGGAACGCGGGGCACCGTGCTATCACATTGTGTGAGAAGAGACTACTACGTCTGCATACACGCGCCACTACATGAACAGACGGCTCATGCTGATCGCCATCCACTGCGTCCATTACTCCCACACGTCTCTATGGCGTACCACACTGCAATGCAGCTGTTATGGGGAGATGACACGTAGCTGTGTACACAACATTCTGAGCGGGTTGCGGTTGGACAATACATTAATGTAACGTGTCATATGCCAATTACAGAGCAGGGTAAGGCACAACTTGGGTTAGGTTAAGGCACAACTTGGGTTAGGTTAAGGCACAACTTGGGTTAGGTTAAGGCACAACTTGGGTTAGGTTAAGGCACAACTTGGGTTAGGTTAAGGCACAACTTGGGTTAGGTTAAGGCACAACTTGGGTTAGGTTAAGGCACAACTTGGGTTAGGTTAAGGCACAACTTGGGTTAGGTTAAGGCACAACTTGGGTTAGGTTAAGGCACAACTTGGGTTAGGTTAAGGCACAACTTGGGTTAGGTTAAGGCACAACTTGGGTTAGGTTAAGGCACAACTTGGGTTAGGTTAAGGCACAACTTGGGTTAGGTTAAGGCACAACGTGGGTTAGGTTAAGGCACAACGTGGGTTAGGTTAAGGCACAACGTGGGTTAGGTTAAGGCACAATGTGGGTTAGGTTAAGGCACAATGTGGGTTAGGTTAAGGCACAATGTGGGGGTAGATTGCGGTACAAATTGCATTACATTGCGGTGCAAATTGCATTACATTGCGGTGCAAATTGCATTACATTGCGGTGCAAATTGAGTTACATTGCGGTGCAAATTGAGTTACATTGCGGTGCAAATTGAGTTACATTGCGGTGCAAATTGAGTTACATTGCGGTGCAAATTGAGTTACATTGCGGTGCAAATTGAGTTACATTGCGGTGCAAATTGAGTTACATTGCGGTGCAAATTGAGTTACATTGCGGTGCAAATTGAGTTACATTGCGGTGCAAATTGAGTTACATTGCGGTGCAAATTGAGTTACATTGCGGTGCAAATTGAGTTACATTGCGGTGCAAATTGAGTTACATTGCGGTGCAAATTGCGTTACATTGCGGTGCAAATTGCGTTACATTGCGGTGCAAATTGCGTTACATTGCGGTGCAAATTGCGTTACATTGCGGTGCAAATTGCGTTACATTGCGGTGCAAATTGCGTTACATTGCGGTGCAAATTGCGTTACATTGCGGTGCAAATTGCGTTACATTGCGGTGCAAATTGAGGTAGGTTAAGGTGCAACACAGGTTAGGTTAAGGTGCAACATAGGTTAGGTTAAGGTGCAAGATGGGTTAGGTTAAGGTGCAAGATGGGTTAGGTTAAGGTGCAAGATGGGTTAGGTTAAGGTGCAAGATGGGTTAGGTTAAGGTGCAAGATGGGTTAGGTTAAGGTGACATAGGTTAGGTTAAGGTGACATAGGTTAGGTTAAGGTGACATAGGTTAGGTTAAGGTGACATAGGTTAGGTTAAGGTGACATAGGTTAGGTTAAGGTGACATAGGTTAGGTTAAGGTGACATAGGTTAGGTTAAGGTGACATAGGTTAGGTTAAGGTACAAACTGGGTTGTGTTATGGTACACATTGCGTTGTAGTACAGTACACGTTAGGTTTGGGTACGGTACACAATGTGGTATGGGATGGCGTGTTGTGGGGGGGAGGGGGGGGGGGAGGTTCGTTGATATCGACCGTAGGACGTGGATGCCCGAGGCAGCGTCAGTGTGTCAAAGGAGTTATGTCACGTCGGGATGCGCTTTTCGCCAGTGAGAGGGGGCGAGCCGTGTCTGTGGTTGCGGCAGACCTGTGTGTTTCATTCCTGCCAGTGTGTTTGTGCTGTAAGACGAGGCAGTGTGGTGGTGATGGGTGCACCCCTGTGTAGGACATGTGTGGGTGTTGGTGGCTTCTCTGAGCAATTGTGGTTGTCGGACGAGTGGGGTATTCTGTTTTATGATTGGACCTCCCGGTCTGGTTATCATAGCGTAGTTGGTGTACTGTGGCGGATAGGATGCACCGGACGTTGGTCCATGCTGGTGCTTAGTAGTTGTATCTGTGTCTGTTACAGGCAGAGAGTAGTGTGTGATAGAGTGTGTGGCTGACGTGTGGTTCATTTTGTGTGTACGGACGTTCAGCATGTATAGGGGCATTTGCGTATATAATCTATCATAATCTATCTATGTGGGCCTGCATAGTTTACTGAGCAGTGCTGTGAGGTGACTGAA
>NW_026046848.1:0-2500 GCF_023864275.1 Schistocerca cancellata
GTGTACCGTACCCAAACCTAACGTGTACTGTACTACAACGCAATGTGTACCATAACACAACCCAGTTTGTACCTTAACCTAACCTATGTCACCTTAACCTAACCTATGTCACCTTAACCTAACCTATGTCACCTTAACCTAACCTATGTCACCTTAACCTAACCTATGTCACCTTAACCTAACCTATGTCACCTTAACCTAACCTATGTCACCTTAACCTAACCTATGTCACCTTATAACCTAACCTATGTCACCTTAACCTAACCTATGTCACCTTAACCTAACCTATGTCACCTTAACCTAACCTGTGTTGCACCTTAACCTACCTCAATTTGCACCGCAATGTAACTCAATTTGCACCGCAATGTAACTCAATTTGCACCGCAATGTAACTCAATTTGCACCGCAATGTAACTCAATTTGCACCGCAATGTAACTCAATTTGCACCGCAATGTAACTCAATTTGCACCGCAATGTAACTCAATTTGCACCGCAATGTAACTCAATTTGCACCGCAATGTAACGCAATTTGCACCGCAATGTAACGCAATTTGCACCGCAATGTAACGCAATTTGCACCACAATGTAACGCAATTTGCACCGCAATGTAACGCAATTTGTACCGCAATCTACCCCCATGTTGTGCCTTAACCTAACCCACGTTGTGCCTTAACCTAACCCACGTTGTGCCTTAACCTAACCCACGTTGTGCCTTAACCTAACCCACGTTGTGGCTTAACCTAACCCACGTTGTGGCTTAACCTAACCCACGTTGTGGCTTAACCTAACCCACGTTGTGGCTTAACCTAACCCACGTTGTGGCTTAACCTAACCCACGTTGTGGCTTAACCTAACCCACGTTGTGGCTTAACCTAACCCACGTTGTGGCTTAACCTAACCCACGTTGTGGCTTAACCTAACCCACGTTGTGGCTTAACCTAACCCACGTTGTGGCTTAACCTAACCCACGTTGTGGCTTAACCTAACCCACGTTGTGGCTTAACCTAACCCACGTTGTGGCTTAACCTAACCCACGTTGTGGCTTAACCTAACCCACGTTGTGGCTTAACCTAACCCACGTTGTGGCTTAACCTAACCCACGTTGTGGCTTAACCTAACCCACGTTGTGGCTTAACCTAACCCACGTTGTGGCTTAACCTAACCCACGTTGTGCCTTAACCTAACCCACGTTGTGCCTTAACCTAACCCACGTTGTGCCTTAACCTAACCCACGTTGTGCCTTAACCTAACCCACGTTGTGCCTTAACCTAACCCACGTTGTGGCTTAACCTAACCCACGTTGTGGCTTAACCTAACCCACGTTGTGCCTTAACCTAACCCACGTTGTGCCTTAACCTAACCCACGTTGTGCCTTAACCTAACCCACGTTGTGCCTTACCCTGCTCTGTAATTGGCATATGACACGTTACATTAATGTATTGTTGTCCAACCGCAACCGGCTCAGAATGTTGTGTACACAGCTATGTGTCATCTCCCCATAACAGCTGCATTGCAGTGTGGTACGCCATAGAGACGTGTGGGAGTAATGGACGCAGTGGATGGCGATCAGCATGAGCCGTCTGTTCATGTAGTGGCGCGTGTTATGCAGACGTAGTAGTCTCTTCTCACACAATGTGATAGCACGGTGCCCCGCGTTCCACATCTGCGACATGCTACAGAGGCCGGTTGACAGTTGGTCGCGCAATGGAGATCGCATATGTACGGGGGCACCTTCCACGTGCCCTCTAGTCGGGCACATTTTGTTGCGTGGATGTGAGCGAATGTAGTGTGTCTTGACACCTGACAGGCAGGCATGCAATAATAGTTGACTTTGCAAACGGGGATGGACGTGTACGTTTACTGGTGACGTTACGCAAATGAACAACTGGTAACCCGTTGTGGTGCGGTTGATCTTGCTGGAGGTACATCTGTGAGGGCAACGATCGGTACAGCTACGAAGCGGTCCCCACCATACCAACGAACGTGAATGTGAATCTGGGTGTGAAGCGATACGCGGCTGTGGGTGGGTGGGACTGTCCCCGGCCGGTGAGGGGGGGCCGCCCGGCGTGCTGGCCGCGCGGTGCGTGGGCGCACGCGCTACAGCCGGCTGGTGGGGGCGCCCAGTGGCAGGCGCGCCGGCCGACGGACGCGGCAGGCGGCGCAGCTGCGCGCCGGGGCACCCTGCGCGCGGCGCCGTGCAGCCAAAGTGGGTCCTCGCGGACCCGGTGCGAAGCGCGGTGGACATCTGCAGTGTGCTGGTCCGATTGAGGACTGTGTGCGTTGAGGATGCGCCGCCGCCCGGCACTCGGCGCCGCGACGCCGTCTGCTGCTCGGTCGCCCCAGCGGTTCTCGCTGGTGGTTTGTATCGCAGTTGTGCGGACGTGTTGGCACGTGCGCTGTGCTGGGAGAGTTCGCTTCGGCACCCACGTGGGGCCTTTGCCCTTCTGTGGCGCTGGCGTTGGAGCTGCCGGTCACCGTAGGTGGCGCGTGTTGTCTCCC
>NW_026046848.1:12500-15000 GCF_023864275.1 Schistocerca cancellata
CACCGCAATGTAACGCAATTTGTACCGCAATCTACCCCCATGTTGTGCCTTAACCTAACCCACGTTGTGCCTTAACCTAACCCACGTTGTGCCTTAACCTAACCCACGTTGTGGCTTAACCTAACCCACGTTGTGGCTTAACCTAACCCACGTTGTGGCTTAACCTAACCCACGTTGTGGCTTAACCTAACCCACGTTGTGGCTTAACCTAACCCACGTTGTGGCTTAACCTAACCCACGTTGTGGCTTAACCTAACCCACGTTGTGGCTTAACCTAACCCACGTTTGTGGCTTAACCTAACCCACGTTGTGGCTTAACCTAACCCACGTTGTGGCTTAACCTAACCCACGTTGTGGCTTAACCTAACCCACGTTGTGGCTTAACCTAACCCACGTTGTGGCTTAACCTAACCCACGTTGTGGCTTAACCTAACCCACGTTGTGGCTTAACCTAACCCACGTTGTGGCTTAACCTAACCCACGTTGTGGCTTAACCTAACCCACGTTGTGCCTTAACCTAACCCACGTTGTGCCTTAACCTAACCCACGTTGTGCCTTAACCTAACCCACGTTGTGCCTTAACCTAACCCACGTTGTGCCTTAACCTAACCCACGTTGTGGCTTAACCTAACCCACGTTGTGGCTTAACCTAACCCACGTTGTGGCTTAACCTAACCCACGTTGTGGCTTAACCTAACCCACGTTGTGGCTTAACCTAACCCACGTTGTGGCTTAACCTAACCCACGTTGTGGCTTAACCTAACCCACGTTGTGCCTTAACCTAACCCACGTTGTGCCTTAACCTAACCCACGTTGTGCTTAACCTAACCCACGTTGTGCCTTAACCTAACCCACGTTGTGCCTTAACCTAACCCACGTTGTGCCTTAACCTAACCCACGTTGTGCCTTAACCTAACCCACGTTGTGCCTTAACCTAACCCACGTTGTGCCTTAACCTAACCCACGTTGTGCCTTACCCTGCTCTGTAATTGGCATATGACACGTTACATTAATGTATTGTTGTCCAACCGCAACCGGCTCAGAATGTTGTGTACACAGCTATGTGTCATCTCCCCATAACAGCTGCATTGCAGTGTGGTACGCCATAGAGACGTGTGGGAGTAATGGACGCAGTGGATGGCGATCAGCATGAGCCGTCTGTTCATGTAGTGGCGCGTGTATGCAGACGTAGTAGTCTCTTCTCACACAATGTGATAGCACGGTGCCCCGCGTTCCACATCTGCGACATGCTACAGAGGCCGGTTGACAGTTGGTCGCGCAATGGAGATCGCATATGTACGGGGGCACCTTCCACGTGCCCTCTAGTCGGGCACATTTTGTTGCGTGGATGTGAGCGAATGTAGTGTGTCTTGACACCTGACAGGCAGGCATGCAATAATAGTTGACTTTGCAAACGGGGATGGACGTGTACGTTTACTGGTGACGTTACGCAAATGAACAACTGGTAACCCGTTGTGGTGCGGTTGATCTTGCTGGAGGTACATCTGTAGAGGGCAACGATCGGTACAGCTACGAAGCGGTCCCCACCATACCAACGAACGTGAATGTGAATCTGGGTGTGAAGCGATACGCGGCTGTGGGTGGGTGGGACTGTCCCCGGCCGGTGAGGGGGGGCCGCCCGGCGTGCTGGCCGCGCGGTGCGTGGGCGCACGCGCTACAGCCGGCTGGTGGGGGCGCCCAGTGGCAGGCGCGCCGGCCGACGGACGCGGCAGGCGGCGCAGCTGCGCGCCGGGGCACCCTGCGCGCGGCGCCGTGCAGCCAAAGTGGGTCCTCGCGGACCCGGTGCGAAGCGCGGTGGACATCTGCAGTGTGCTGGTCCGATTGAGGACTGTGTGCGTTGAGGATGCGCCGCCGCCCGGCACTCGGCGCCGCGACGCCGTCTGCTGCTCGGTCGCCCCAGCGGTTCTCGCTGGTGGTTTGTATCGCAGTTGTGCGGACGTGTTGGCACGTGCGCTGTGCTGGGAGAGTTCGCTTCGGCACCCACGTGGGGCCTTTGCCCTTCTGTGGCGCTGGCGTTGGAGCTGCCGGTCACCGTAGGTGGCGCGTGTTGTCTCCCGCCGGCAATGCCACGACAGCACGCTCCCGGGCCTCTGTCGGCAGCGGCAAGCTCAGTTGGGAGCACGGGTGGTCGCACCTAAAGCGTCTACTCGCCTAACTCCGGGCGATTGCGCCTCTCTCGAACCCGACCAAGTACTTAGGACGGCGCTGCGCGCCGCCGGGACCTGAGAGGGTTTCGAGGTGTATTGTGCAGGGGAGCCCAGCCTCCTCCTGTTTGCAGAATAATTGAGCGGACGCTTGCGTGTTCGCGCGGGCCCCCGGGACACACTCCCGGGCGGCCGGCTGCTCAGCTCTAGTTGACGCAGCTCCCTGGTTGATCCTGCCAGTAGTCATATGCTTGTCTCAAAGATTAAGCCATGCATGTCTCAGTACAAGCCGCATTAAGGTGAAACCGCGAATGGCTCATTAAATCAGTTATGGT
>NW_026046848.1:22500-27500 GCF_023864275.1 Schistocerca cancellata
ACGTCCACAATAAACAGACCATACCGCACGATGTTGACAATGCCGCCCACAGGCACAACACAGCCATCTTTGGGAATGTGACCAAACTACATTGCCATCCGGCCCATAAACGACACCTCCATCTACAGGAATCCAACGAAACTACGCCAACCATACCTCCAAAACACGGCACCGCCATCTATGACAATGTGACGAAACCACATGCAATAGCTCCATCTACGCGAATCGGACGACACTACGTCCACCATGGCGAGCGCACCACAAACAAAAAGACCGCCATCTGCAGGTCCCCCGCAACATGACCTGCTGCACCGACGATACCGCCATCTAGGCGACGCCACGCCGACTACAACATCGCTAGGTCCCACAGTGCCCATTTTTCGACGCCACCCACACAGCCTGCATCATCTGTCCACCACAGGAGCCCCAACGCCAGTGCCTGCGCCGCACGAAGTCGTCGACCGACAATCGCTCCACCCGCACCCGCACGTGCCCCACTCCAACCGCCCAAATCGCAACTCCAGCGGATGAATGGCGGACTCTTCCCGCACTCCTATCGTGCAATCCACCCCTATATCTTGCGTTTCATGAAGAGTTATATCCAATATGCCATATTCCCGCTGTCCCTATACATGCTCTAAGTAGCTCGCTTGCTACAGCAGCAGCAGCACCACCTCCGCGCGCTTCCCTGGGGGCACTGAACCGCAGGACGCGAGACCCCACGCCCTGTGGCAAACAGGGCTCCTCGCAGAATATATACGGTCCCTACCCCGCACAACGATGACGGTGTGGGGGCCATTGTACGACACCGCTTCCTGCGGTGCCAACGCTGTCGTAGAGTCGATACTCCATCTTTGGTAGAAGGCAACCATTCCGCTGTAAATGAGTACGTCGCTCGTAGTTCAGTCACCTCGCAGCACTGCTCAGTAAACTATGCAGGCCCACATAGATAGATCAAATACGCAAATGCCCCTATACATGCTGAACGTCTGTGCAAACAAAACGAACCACACGTCACCCGCACACTCTGATCACCCACACACTCTATCACACACTACTCTCTGCCTGTAACAAACACAGATACAATAATTAAGCACCGGCATGGACCAACGTCCGGTGCATCCTATCCGCCACAGTACACCAACCAGACTATGATAACCAGGCCAGGAGGTCCAATCATAAAACAGAATATCCCACTCGTCCGACAACCACAATTGCTCAGATAAGCCACCAACACCCACACATGTCCTACACAGGGGTGCACCCAACATCACCACACTGCCTCGTCTTACAGCACAAACACACTGGCAGGAATGAAACACACAGGTCTGCCGCAACCACAGACACGGCTCGCCCCCCCCTCTCACTGGCGGAAAGCGCATCCCGACGTGACATAACTCCTTTGACACACTGACGCTGCCTCGGGCATCCACGTCCTACGGTCGATATCAACGAACCTCACCCCCCCCCCCCCCCACAACACGCCATCCCATACCACATTGTGTACCGTACCCAAACCTAACGTGTACTGTACTACAACGCAATGTGTACCATAACACAACCAGTTTGTACCTTAAACCTAACCTATGTCACCTTAACCTAACCTATGTCACCTTAACCTAACCTATGTCACCTTAACCTAACCTATGTCACCTTAACCTAACCTATGTCACCTTAACCTAACCTATGTCACCTTAACCTAACCTATGTCACCTTAACCTAACCTATGTCACCTTAACCTAACCTATGTCACCTTAACCTAACCTATGTCACCTTAACCTAACCTATGTCACCTTAACCTAACCTATGTCACCTTAACCTAACCTGTGTTGCACCTTAACCTACCTCAATTTGCACCGCAATGTAACTCAATTTGCACCGCAATGTAACTCAATTTGCACCGCAATGTAACTCAATTTGCACCGCAATGTAACTCAATTTGCACCGCAATGTAACTCAATTTGCACCGCAATGTAACTCAATTTGCACCGCAATGTAACGCAATTTGCACCGCAATGTAACGCAATTTGCACCGCAATGTAACGCAATTTGCACCGCAATGTAACGCAATTTGCACCGCAATGTAACGCAATTTGTACCGCAATCTACCCCCATGTTGTGCCTTAACCTAACCCACGTTGTGCCTTAACCTAACCCACGTTGTGCCTTAACCTAACCCACGTTGTGGCTTAACCTAACCCACGTTGTGGCTTAACTAACCCACGTTGTGGCTTAACCTAACCCACGTTGTGGCTTAACCTAACCCACGTTGTGGCTTACCTAACCCACGTTGTGGCTTAACCTAACCCACGTTGTGGCTTAACCTAACCCACGTTGTGGCTTAACCTAACCCACGTTGTGGCTTAACCTAACCCACGTTGTGGCTTAACCTAACCCACGTTGTGGCTTAACCTAACCCACGTTGTGGCTTAACCTAACCCACGTTGTGGCTTAACCTAACCCACGTTGTGGCTTAACCTAACCCACGTTGTGGCTTAACCTAACCCACGTTGTGGCTTAACCTAACCCACGTTGTGGGCTTAACCTAACCCACGTTGTGGCTTAACCTAACCCACGTTGTGCCTTAACCTAACCCACGTTGTGCCTTAACCTAACCCACGTTGTGCCTTAACCTAACCCACGTTGTGCCTTAACCTAACCCACGTTGTGCCTTAACCTAACCCACGTTGTGGCTTAACCTAACCCACGTTTGTGGCTTAACCTAACCCACGTTGTGGCTTAACCTAACCCACGTTGTGGCTTAACCTAAACCCACGTTGTGGCTTAACCTAACCCACGTTGTGGCTTAACCTAACCCACGTTGTGGCTTAACCTAACCCACGTTGTGCCTTAACCTAACCCACGTTGTGCCTTAACCTAACCCACGTTGTGCCTTAACCTAACCCACGTTGTGCCTTAACCTAACCCACGTTGTGCCTTAACCTAACCCACGTTGTGCCTTAACCTAACCCACGTTGTGCCTTAACCTAACCCACGTTGTGCCTTAACCTAACCCACGTTGTGCCTTAACCTAACCCACGTTGTGCCTTACCCTGCTCTGTAATTGGCATATGACACGTTACATTAATGTATTGTTGTCCAACCGCAACCGGCTCAGAATGTTGTGTACACAGCTATGTGTCATCTCCCCATAACAGCTGCATTGCAGTGTGGTACGCCATAGAGACGTGTGGGAGTAATGGACGCAGTGGATGGCGATCAGCATGAGCCGTCTGTTCATGTAGTGGCGCGTGTATGCAGACGTAGTAGTCTCTTCTCACACAATGTGATAGCACGGTGCCCCGCGTTCCACATCTGCGACATGCTACAGAGGCCGGTTGACAGTTGGTCGCGCAATGGAGATCGCATATGTACGGGGGCACCTTCCACGTGCCCTCTAGTCGGGCACATTTTGTTGCGTGGATGTGAGCGAATGTAGTGTGTCTTGACACCTGACAGGCAGGCATGCAATAATAGTTGACTTTGCAAACGGGGATGGACGTGTACGTTTACTGGTGACGTTACGCAAATGAACAACTGGTAACCCGTTGTGGTGCGGTTGATCTTGCTGGAGGTACATCTGTGAGGGCAACGATCGGTACAGCTACGAAGCGGTCCCCACCATACCAACGAACGTGAATGTGAATCTGGGTGTGAAGCGATACGCGGCTGTGGGTGGGTGGGACTGTCCCCGGCCGGTGAGGGGGGGCCGCCCGGCGTGCTGGCCGCGCGGTGCGTGGGCGCACGCGCTACAGCCGGCTGGTGGGGGCGCCCAGTGGCAGGCGCGCCGGCCGACGGACGCGGCAGGCGGCGCAGCTGCGCGCCGGGGCACCCTGCGCGCGGCGCCGTGCAGCCAAAGTGGGGTCCCTCGCGGACCCGGTGCGAAGCGCGGTGGACATCTGCAGTGTGCTGGTCCGATTGAGGACTGTGTGCGTTGAGGATGCGCCGCCGCCCGGCACTCGGCGCCGCGACGCCGTCTGCTGCTCGGTCGCCCCAGCGGTTCTCGCTGGTGGTTTGTATCGCAGTTGTGCGGACGTGTTGGCACGTGCGCTGTGCTGGGAGAGTTCGCTTCGGCACCCACGTGGGGCCTTTGCCCTTCTGTGGCGCTGGCGTTGGAGCTGCCGGTCACCGTAGGTGGCGCGTGTTGTCTCCCGCCGGCAATGCCACGACAGCACGCTCCCGGGCCTCTGTCGGCAGCGGCAAGCTCAGTTGGGAGCACGGGTGGTCGCACCTAAAGCGTCTACTCGCCTACTCCGGGCGATTGCGCCTCTCTCGAACCCGACCAAGTACTTAGGACGGCGCTGCGCGCCGCCGGGACCTGAGAGGGTTTCGAGGTGTATTGTGCAGGGGAGCCCAGCCTCCTCCTGTTTGCAGAATAATTGAGCGGACGCTTGCGTGTTCGCGCGGGCCCCCGGGACACACTCCCGGGCGGCCGGCTGCTCAGCTCTAGTTGACGCAGCTCCCTGGTTGATCCTGCCAGTAGTCATATGCTTGTCTCAAAGATTAAGCCATGCATGTCTCAGTACAAGCCGCATTAAGGTGAAACGCGAATGGCTCATTAAATCAGTTATGGTTCCTTAGATCGTACCCACGTTACTTGGATAACTGTGGTAATTCTAGAGCTAATACATGCAAACAGAGTCCCGACCAGAGATGGAAGGGACGCTTTTATTAGATCAAAACCAATCGGTCGGCTCGTCCGGTCCGTTTGCCTTGGTGACTCTGAATAACTTTGGGCTGATCGCACGGTCCTCGTACCGGCGACGCATCTTTCAAATGTCTGCCTTATCAACTGTCGATGGTAGGTTCTGCGCCTACCATGGTTGTAACGGGTAAACGGGGAATCAGGGTTCGATTCCGGAGAGGGAGCCTGAGAAACGGCTACCACATCCAAGGAAGGCAGCAGGCGCGCAAATTACCCACTCCGGCACGGGGAGGTAGTGACGAAAAATAACGATACGGGACTCATCCGAGGCCCCGTAATCGAATGAGTACACTTT
>NW_026046848.1:30000-31708 GCF_023864275.1 Schistocerca cancellata
GTCCGAAAGGTCGAACGGGTGAGATTCACGCCCATCCGGCCACTGGCTCCCGCCCTCGGCAGATGGGGCCGGCCGCCCGCGCGGAGCAATCCGCGGCGGGGTCGTGTCCGGTTGCCTTTCCACTCGCCGCGGGGTGGGGCCGTTCCGGTGTGCGGTGGGCCGCACTTCTCCCCTAGTAGGGACGTCGCGACCCGCTGGGTGCCGGCCTACGGCCCGGGTGCGCAGCCTGTCCTTCCGCGGGCCTCGGTTCGCGTCTGTTGGGCAGAGCCCCGGTGTCCTGGCTGGCTGCTCGGCGGTATATCTGGAGGAGTCGATTCGCCCCTTTGGGCGCTCGGGCTCCCGGCAAGCGCGCGCGGTTCTTCCCGGATGACGGACCTACCTGGCCCGGCCCCGGACCCCGCGCCGCTGTTGGCTCGGGATGCTCTCGGGCGGAATAATCGCTCCCGTCAGCGGCGCTTCAGCTTTGGACAATTTCACGACCCGTCTTGAAACACGGACCAAGGAGTCTAACATGTGCGCGAGTCATTGGGCTGTACGAAACCTAAAGGCGTAATGAAAGTGAAGGTCTCGCCTTGCGCGGGCCGAGGGAGGATGGGGCTTCCCCGCCCTTCACGGGGCGGCGGCCTCCGCACTCCCGGGGCGTCTCGTCCTCATTGCGAGGTGAGGCGCACCTAGGAGCGTACACGTTGGGACCCGAAAGATGGTGAACTATGCCTGGCCAGGACGAAGTCAGGGGAAACCCTGATGGAGGTCCGTAGCGATTCTGACGTGCAAATCGATCGTCGGAGCTGGGTATAGGGGGCCGAAAGACTAATCGAACCATCTAGTAGCTGGTTCCCTCCGAAGTTTCCCTCAGGATAGCTGGTGCTCGTACGAGTCTCATCCGGTAAAGCGAATGATTAGAGGCCTTGGGGCCGAAACGACCTCAACCTATTCTCAAACTTTAAATGGGTGAGATCTCCGGCTTGCTTGATATGCTGAAGCCGCGAGCAAACGACTCGGATCGGAGTGCCAAGTGGGCCACTTTTGGTAAGCAGAACTGGCGCTGTGGGATGAACCAAACGCCGAGTTAAGGCGCCCGAATCGACGCTCATGGGAAACCATGAAAGGCGTTGGTTGCTTAAGACAGCAGGACGGTGGCCATGGAAGTCGGAATCCGCTAAGGAGTGTGTAACAACTCACCTGCCGAAGCAACTAGCCCTGAAAATGGATGGCGCTGAAGCGTCGTGCCTATACTCGGCCGTCAGTCTGGCAGTCATGGCCGGTCCTTGCGGCCGGCCGCGAAGCCCTGACGAGTAGGAGGGTCGCGGCGGTGGGCGCAGAAGGGTCTGGGCGTGAGCCTGCCTGGAGCCGCCGTCGGTGCAGATCTTGGTGGTAGTAGCAAATACTCCAGCGAGGCCCTGGAGGGCTGACGCGGAGAAGGGTTTCGTGTGAACAGCCGTTGCACACGAGTCAGTCGATCCTAAGCCCTAGGAGAAATCCGATGTTGATGGGGGCCGTCATAGCATGATGCACTTTGTGCTGGCCCCCGTTGGGCGAAAGGGAATCCGGTTCCTATTCCGGAACCCGGCAGCGGAACCGATACAAGTCGGGCCCCTCTTTTAGAGATGCTCGTCGGGGTAACCCAAAAGGACCCGGAGACGCCGTCGGGAGATCGGGGAAGAGTTTTCTTTTCTGCATGAGCGTTCGAGTTCCCTGGAATCCTCTA
>NW_026046849.1:7500-10000 GCF_023864275.1 Schistocerca cancellata
TGCGTCGCCGGTACGAGGACCGTGCGATCAGCCCAAAGTTATTCAGAGTCACCAAGGCAAACGGACCGGACGAGCCGACCGATTGGTTTTGATCTAATAAAAGCGTCCCTTCCATCTCTGGTCGGGACTCTGTTTGCATGTATTAGCTCTAGAATTACCACAGTTATCCAAGTAACGTGGGTACGATCTAAGGAACCATAACTGATTTAATGAGCCATTCGCGGTTTCACCTTAATGCGGCTTGTACTGAGACATGCATGGCTTAATCTTTGAGACAAGCATATGACTACTGGCAGGATCAACCAGGGAGCTGCGTCAACTAGAGCTGAGCAGCCGGCCGCCCGGGAGTGTGTCCCAGGGGCCCGCGCGAACACGCAAGCGTCCGCTCAATTATTCTGCAAACAGGAGGAGGCTGAGCTCCCCTGCACAATACACCTCGAAACCCTCTCAGGTCCCGGCGGCGCGCAGCGCCGTCCTAAGTACTTGGTCGGGTTCGAGAGAGGCGCAATCGCCCGGAGTTAGGCGAGTAGACGCTTTAGGTGCGACCACCCGTGCTCCCAACTGAGCTTGCCGCTGCCGACAGAGGCCCGGGAGCGTGCTGTCGTGGCATTGCCGGCGGGAGACAACACGCGCCACCTACGGTGACCGGCAGCTCCAACGCCAGCGCCACAGAAGGGCAAAGGGCCCCACGTGGTGCCGAAGCGAACTCTCCCAGCACAGCGCACGTGCCAACACGTCTGCACAACTGCGATACAAACCACCAGCGAGAACCGCTGGGGCGACCGAGCAGCAGACGGCGTCGCGGCGCCGAGTGCCGGGCGGCGGCGCATCCTCAACGCACACAGTCCTCAGTCGGACCAGCACACTGCAGATGTCCACCGCGCTTCGCACCGGGCCCGCGAGGACCCACTTTGGCCGCCCGGCGCCGCGCGCAGGGTGCCCCGGCGCGCAGCTGCGCCGCCTGCCGCGTCCGTCGGCCGGCGCGCCTGCCACTGGGCGCCCCCACCAGCCGGCTGTAGCGCGTGCGCCCACGCACCGCGCGGCCAGCACGCCGGGCGGCCCCCCCTCACCGGCCGGGGACGGTCCCACCCAGCCACCGCCGCGTATCGCTTCACACACAGATTTGCCCTTACTGATTTACCTCCAGCAACAACAACCGCACCACAATGGGTTTACCAGTTGTTCATTTGCGTTGCGTCACGTCACCAGCAAACGTAGACGTCCATCCCAGTTTGCAAATGCAACGATTATTGCATACCTGTCTGTTAGGTGTCACGACACACTACGTCTGCCCACATACACGCAACAAAATGTGCACGACTAGAGAACACGTGGGAGGTGGCCCCCTACGTATGCGATGTCCATTACGAGACCGACTGTCAACCAGCATCTGTACCATGTCGCAGATGTGGAACGCGGTGCACCATGCTATCACACTGTGTGAGAAGAGACGACTACGTTTGAATACACGCGCCACTACATCAACAGACGGCTCATGCTGATCGCCATCCAGGGCGTCCGTTACTCCCACACGTCTCTATGGCGTACCACACTGCAATGTAGCTGTTATGGGGAGACGGCACGTGGCTGAGTGCACAACATTTGGACCGTATGGTTCGCTGTTGTTGGGCGCAGTCGTACGGTCACACATGTGCCACAGCGTATCATTCAGTACATACGGACCTATGTGCAGTACAATGTGAGGATTAAGCTTACGATATCAGCGGACAGTGGACACAGGCCGTACCACGACGTAGACTGAGCGCTTCGACATGCGAATGCCAGTGAACAGCTGCGAAGGGCATTGAACACGCAAGCACCTGAACGACCAGCGTGCGAAGGCAGGGTGGAGGGGGGGGGGCGATGTACATCCTGCAGTTGTCCACATTACAGTGTACAGCGGGAGCATGTAAAAAGTAAGCAACACTTGCGAAGTGTTCAACATGAAACGACACACAAGAGGGTGGGCGGTGCGAGTAGCGAACTATATTCAGAGGGTTGTGGTTAGACAACACTAGATTAATGTAACGTGTCATATGCCAATTACAGAGCAGGTTAAGGCACAACGTGGGTTAGGTTAAGGCACAACGTGGGTTAGGTTAAGGCACAACGTGGGTTAGGTTAAGGCACAACGTGGGTTAGGTTAAGGCACAACGTGGGTTAGGTTAAGGCACAACGTGGGTTAGGTTAAGGCACAACGTGGGTTAGGTTAAGGCACAACGTGGGTTAGGTTAAGGCACAACGTGGGTTAGGTTAAGGCACAACGTGGGTTAGGTTAAGGCACAACGTGGGTTAGGTTAAGGCACAACGTGGGTTAGGTTAAGGCACAACGTGGGTTAGGTTAAGGCACAACGTGGGTTACGTTAAGGCACAACGTGGGTTACGTTAAGGCACAACGTGGGTTACGTTAAGGCACAACGTGGGTTACGTTAAGGCACAACGTGGGTTACGTTAAGGCACAACGTGGGTTACGTTAAGGCACAACGTGGGTTACGTTAAG
>NW_026046849.1:20000-22500 GCF_023864275.1 Schistocerca cancellata
GGACCAGCACACTGCAGATGTCCACCGCGCTTCGCACCGGGCCCGCGAGGACCCACTTTGGCCGCCCGGCGCCGCGCGCAGGGTGCCCCGGCGCGCAGCTGCGCCGCCTGCCGCGTCCGTCGGCCGGCGCGCCTGCCACTGGGCGCCCCCACCAGCCGGCTGTAGCGCGTGCGCCCACGCACCGCGCGGCCAGCACGCCGGGCGGCCCCCCCTCACCGGCCGGGGACGGTCCCACCCAGCCACCGCCGCGTATCGCTTCACACACAGATTTGCCCTTACTGATTTACCTCCAGCAACAACAACCGCACCACAATGGGTTTACCAGTTGTTCATTTGCGTTGCGTCACGTCACCAGCAAACGTAGACGTCCATCCCAGTTTGCAAATGCAACGATTATTGCATACCTGTCTGTTAGGTGTCACGACACACTACGTCTGCCCACATACACGCAACAAAATGTGCACGACTAGAGAACACGTGGGAGGTGGCCCCCTACGTATGCGATGTCCATTACGAGACCGACTGTCAACCAGCATCTGTACCATGTCGCAGATGTGGAACGCGGTGCACCATGCTATCACACTGTGTGAGAAGAGACGACTACGTTTGAATACACGCGCCACTACATCAACAGACGGCTCATGCTGATCGCCATCCAGGGCGTCCGTTACTCCCACACGTCTCTATGGCGTACCACACTGCAATGTAGCTGTTATGGGGAGACGGCACGTGGCTGAGTGCACAACATTTGGACCGTATGGTTCGCTGTTGTTGGGCGCAGTCGTACGGTCACACATGTGCCACAGCGTATCATTCAGTACATACGGACCTATGTGCAGTACAATGTGAGGATTAAGCTTACGATATCAGCGGACAGTGGACACAGGCCGTACCACGACGTAGACTGAGCGCTTCGACATGCGAATGCCAGTGAACAGCTGCGAAGGGCATTGAACACGCAAGCACCTGAACGACCAGCGTGCGAAGGCAGGGTGGAGGGGGGGGGGCGATGTACATCCTGCAGTTGTCCACATTACAGTGTACAGCGGGAGCATGTAAAAAGTAAGCAACACTTGCGAAGTGTTCAACATGAAACGACACACAAGAGGGTGGGCGGTGCGAGTAGCGAACTATATTCAGAGGGTTGTGGTTAGACAACACTAGATTAATGTAACGTGTCATATGCCAATTACAGAGCAGGTTAAGGCACAACGTGGGTTAGGTTAAGGCACAACGTGGGTTAGGTTAAGGCACAACGTGGGTTAGGTTAAGGCACAACGTGGGTTAGGTTAAGGCACAACGTGGGTTAGGTTAAGGCACAACGTGGGTTAGGTTAAGGCACAACGTGGGTTAGGTTAAGGCACAACGTGGGTTAGGTTAAGGCACAACGTGGGTTAGGTTAAGGCACAACGTGGGTTAGGTTAAGGCACAACGTGGGTTAGGTTAAGGCACAACGTGGGTTAGGTTAAGGCACAACGTGGGTTAGGTTAAGGCACAACGTGGGTTAGGTTAAGGCACAACGTGGGTTACGTTAAGGCACAACGTGGGTTACGTTAAGGCACAACGTGGGTTACGTTAAGGCACAACGTGGGTTACGTTAAGGCACAACGTGGGTTACGTTAAGGCACAACGTGGGTTACGTTAAGGCACAACGTGGGTTACGTTAAGGCACAACGTGGGTTACGTTAAGGCACAACGTGGGTTAGGTTAAGGCACAACGTGGGTTAGGTTAAGGCACAACGTGGGTTAGGTTAAGGCACAACGTGGGTTAGGTTAAGGCACAACGTGGGTTACGTTAAGGCACAACGTGGGTTACGTTAAGGCACAACGTGGGTTACGTTAAGGCACAACGTGGGTTACGTTAAGGCACAACGTGGGTTACGTTAAGGCACAACGTGGGTTACGTTAAGGCACAACGTGGGTTACGTTAAGGCACAACGTGTGTTAGGTTAAGGCACAACGTGGGTTAGGTTAAGGCACAACGTGGGTTACGTTAAGGCACAACGTGGGTTACGTTAAGGCACAACGTGGGTTACGTTAAGGCACAACGTGGGTTACGTTAAGGCACAACGTGGGTTACGTTAAGGCACAACGTGGGTTACGTTAAGGCACAACGTGGGTTACGTTAAGGCACAACGTGTGTTAGGTTAAGGCACAACGTGGGTTAGGTTAAGGCACAACGTGGGTTAGGTTAAGGCACAACGTGGGTTAGGTTAAGACACAAATTGCGTTACAAATTGCGTTACATTGCGGTACAAATTGCGTTACATTGCGGTACAAATTGCGTTACATTGCGGTACAAATTGCGTTACAAATTTGGTTAGGTTAAGGTGCAAAATGGGTTGGATTACAGTACACAACATGGTAAGAGATAGTGTGTTTGGGGGGGGGGGGGGGGGGCAGGTTCGTTGGTAGTGATCATTGTAAGTGAATGTCTGAGGCAGCGTCAGTATGTCACAGCAGTTCTGTCTCGTCAGGATGCGCTTTTCGCTCGTGACTG
>NW_026046849.1:30000-35000 GCF_023864275.1 Schistocerca cancellata
CGTTTATGGTTAGAACTAGGGCGGTATCTGATCGCCTTCGAACCTCTAACTTTCGTTCTTGATTAATGAAAACATACTTGGCAAATGCTTTCGCTTCTGTTCGTCTTGCGACGATCCAAGAATTTCACCTCTAACGTCGCAATACGAATGCCCCCGCCTGTCCCTATTAATCATTACCTCGGGTTCCGAAAACCAACAAAATAGAACCGAGGTCCTATTCCATTATTCCATGCACACAGTATTCAGGCGGGCTTGCCTGCTTTAAGCACTCTAATTTGTTCAAAGTAAACGTGCCGGCCCACCCAGACACTCAATAAAGAGCACCTTGGTAGGATTTCAACGGGGTCCGCCTCGGGACGCACGAACACGCACGAGGCGGTCGCACGCCTTCGGCTCGCCCCACCGGCAGGACGTCCCACGATACATGCCAGTTAAACACCGACGGGCGGTGAACCAACAGCGTGGGACACAAATCCAACTACGAGCTTTTTAACCGCAACAACTTTAATATACGCTATTGGAGCTGGAATTACCGCGGCTGCTGGCACCAGACTTGCCCTCCAATAGATACTCGTTAAAGGATTTAAAGTGTACTCATTCCGATTACGGGGCCTCGGATGAGTCCCGTATCGTTATTTTTCGTCACTACCTCCCCGTGCCGGGAGTGGGTAATTTGCGCGCCTGCTGCCTTCCTTGGATGTGGTAGCCGTTTCTCAGGCTCCCTCTCCGGAATCGAACCCTGATTCCCCGTTACCCGTTACAACCATGGTAGGCGCAGAACCTACCATCGACAGTTGATAAGGCAGACATTTGAAAGATGCGTCGCCGGTACGAGGACCGTGCGATCAGCCCAAAGTTATTCAGAGTCACCAAGGCAAACGGACCGGACGAGCCGACCGATTGGTTTTGATCTAATAAAAGCGTCCCTTCCATCTCTGGTCGGGACTCTGTTTGCATGTATTAGCTCTAGAATTACCACAGTTATCCAAGTAACGTGGGTACGATCTAAGGAACCATAACTGATTTAATGAGCCATTCGCGGTTTCACCTTAATGCGGCTTGTACTGAGACATGCATGGCTTAATCTTTGAGACAAGCATATGACTACTGGCAGGATCAACCAGGGAGCTGCGTCAACTAGAGCTGAGCAGCCGGCCGCCCGGGAGTGTGTCCCAGGGGCCCGCGCGAACACGCAAGCGTCCGCTCAATTATTCTGCAAACAGGAGGAGGCTGAGCTCCCCTGCACAATACACCTCGAAACCCTCTCAGGTCCCGGCGGCGCGCAGCGCCGTCCTAAGTACTTGGTCGGGTTCGAGAGAGGCGCAATCGCCCGGAGTTAGGCGAGTAGACGCTTTAGGTGCGACCACCCGTGCTCCCAACTGAGCTTGCCGCTGCCGACAGAGGCCCGGGAGCGTGCTGTCGTGGCATTGCCGGCGGGAGACAACACGCGCCACCTACGGTGACCGGCAGCTCCAACGCCAGCGCCACAGAAGGGCAAAGGCCCCACGTGGGTGCCGAAGCGAACTCTCCCAGCACAGCGCACGTGCCAACACGTCTGCACAACTGCGATACAAACCACCAGCGAGAACCGCTGGGGCGACCGAGCAGCAGACGGCGTCGCGGCGCCGAGTGCCGGGCGGCGGCGCATCCTCAACGCACACAGTCCTCAGTCGGACCAGCACACTGCAGATGTCCACCGCGCTTCGCACCGGGCCCGCGAGGACCCACTTTGGCCGCCCGGCGCCGCGCGCAGGGTGCCCCGGCGCGCAGCTGCGCCGCCTGCCGCGTCCGTCGGCCGGCGCGCCTGCCACTGGGCGCCCCCACCAGCCGGCTGTAGCGCGTGCGCCCACGCACCGCGCGGCCAGCACGCCGGGCGGCCCCCCCTCACCGGCCGGGGACGGTCCCACCCAGCCACCGCCGCGTATCGCTTCACACACAGATTTGCCCTTACTGATTTACCTCCAGCAACAACAACCGCACCACAATGGGTTTACCAGTTGTTCATTTGCGTTGCGTCACGTCACCAGCAAACGTAGACGTCCATCCCAGTTTGCAAATGCAACGATTATTGCATACCTGTCTGTTAGGTGTCACGACACACTACGTCTGCCCACATACACGCAACAAAATGTGCACGACTAGAGAACACGTGGGAGGTGGCCCCCTACGTATGCGATGTCCATTACGAGACCGACTGTCAACCAGCATCTGTACCATGTCGCAGATGTGGAACGCGGTGCACCATGCTATCACACTGTGTGAGAAGAGACGACTACGTTTGAATACACGCGCCACTACATCAACAGACGGCTCATGCTGATCGCCATCCAGGGCGTCCGTTACTCCCACACGTCTCTATGGCGTACCACACTGCAATGTAGCTGTTATGGGGAGACGGCACGTGGCTGAGTGCACAACATTTGGACCGTATGGTTCGCTGTTGTTGGGCGCAGTCGTACGGTCACACATGTGCCACAGCGTATCATTCAGTACATACGGACCTATGTGCAGTACAATGTGAGGATTAAGCTTACGATATCAGCGGACAGTGGACACAGGCCGTACCACGACGTAGACTGAGCGCTTCGACATGCGAATGCCAGTGAACAGCTGCGAAGGGCATTGAACACGCAAGCACCTGAACGACCAGCGTGCGAAGGCAGGGTGGAGGGGGGGGGGGCGATGTACATCCTGCAGTTGTCCACATTACAGTGTACAGCGGGAGCATGTAAAAAGTAAGCAACACTTGCGAAGTGTTCAACATGAAACGACACACAAGAGGGTGGGCGGTGCGAGTAGCGAACTATATTCAGAGGGTTGTGGTTAGACAACACTAGATTAATGTAACGTGTCATATGCCAATTACAGAGCAGGTTAAGGCACAACGTGGGTTAGGTTAAGGCACAACGTGGGTTAGGTTAAGGCACAACGTGGGTTAGGTTAAGGCACAACGTGGGTTAGGTTAAGGCACAACGTGGGTTAGGTTAAGGCACAACGTGGGTTAGGTTAAGGCACAACGTGGGTTAGGTTAAGGCACAACGTGGGTTAGGTTAAGGCACAACGTGGGTTAGGTTAAGGCACAACGTGGGTTAGGTTAAGGCACAACGTGGGTTAGGTTAAGGCACAACGTGGGTTAGGTTAAGGCACAACGTGGGTTAGGTTAAGGCACAACGTGGGTTAGGTTAAGGCACAACGTGGGTTACGTTAAGGCACAACGTGGGTTACGTTAAGGCACAACGTGGGTTACGTTAAGGCACAACGTGGGTTACGTTAAGGCACAACGTGGGTTACGTTAAGGCACAACGTGGGTTACGTTAAGGCACAACGTGGGTTACGTTAAGGCACAACGTGGGTTACGTTAAGGCACAACGTGGGTTACGTTAAGGCACAACGTGGGTTAGGTTAAGGCACAACGTGGGTTAGGTTAAGGCACAACGTGGGTTAGGTTAAGGCACAACGTGGGTTAGGTTAAGGCACAACGTGGGTTACGTTAAGGCACAACGTGGGTTACGTTAAGGCACAACGTGGGTTACGTTAAGGCACAACGTGGGTTACGTTAAGGCACAACGTGGGTTACGTTAAGGCACAACGTGGGTTACGTTAAGGCACAACGTGGGTTACGTTAAGGCACAACGTGTGTTAGGTTAAGGCACAACGTGGGTTAGGTTAAGGCACAACGTGGGTTAGGTTAAGGCACAACGTGGGTTACGTTAAGGCACAACGTGGGTTACGTTAAGGCACAACGTGGGTTACGTTAAGGCACAACGTGGGTTACGTTAAGGCACAACGTGGGTTACGTTAAGGCACAACGTGGGTTACGTTAAGGCACAACGTGGGTTACGTTAAGGCACAACGTGGGTTACGTTAAGGCACAACGTGTGTTAGGTTAAGGCACAACGTGGGTTAGGTTAAGGCACAACGTGGGTTAGGTTAAGGCACAACGTGGGTTAGGTTAAGACACAAATTGCGTTACAAATTGCGTTACATTGCGGTACAAATTGCGTTACATTGCGGTACAAATTGCGTTACATTGCGGTACAAATTGCGTTACAAATTTGGTTAGGTTAAGGTGCAAAATGGGTTGGATTACAGTACACAACATGGTAAGAGATAGTGTGTTTGGGGGGGGGGGGGGGGGGGCAGGTTCGTTGGTAGTGATCATTGTAAGTGAATGTCTGAGGCAGCGTCAGTATGTCACAGCAGTTCTGTCTCGTCAGGATGCGCTTTTCGCTCGTGACTGGAGGCGCGCCGCGTCTGTGGTTGCGGCAAGGGAGTGGCAGACCTGTGTGATTCATTCCTGCCATTGTTTCTGTGCCGTAACAGGAGGCAGTGTGGTGGTGTTGGGTGCACCCCTGTGTAGGACATGTGTGGGTGTTGGTGGCTTATCTGAGCAATTGTGGATGTTGGACGGGTGGGATATTCTATTTTATAATTGGACCCCCTGGTGTGGTTATCATAGTGTGGATGGTGTACTGTGGCGGAGAGGATGCACCGGACGTTGGTCCATGCTGGTGCTTACATATCGTATCTGTGTCTGTTACAGGCAGAGAGTAATGTGTGATGGAGTGTCTCGCTGAGGTGTGGTTCATATTGTGTGCACAGACTTACAGCATGTATAGGGACAGCGGGAATTTGGCATATTGGATATAACTCGTCATGAAACGCAAGATATAGGGGTGGATTGCAACGTACGAGTGCGGGAAGAGTCCGCCGTTCATCCGCTTGGGTTGCGATTTGGGCGGTTGGGGTGGGGCACGTGCGGGTGCGGGTGGAGTGATTGTCGGTTGACTACTTCGTGCGACGCAGGCACTGGCGTTCGGGTTCCTGTGGTGGACAGATGATGCAGGCTTTGTGGGTGGCGTCGAAAAATGGGTACTGTGGGACCTAGCGATGTCGTAGTCGGGGTGGCGTCTCATAGATGGCGGTATCGTCGGTGCAGCAGGTCATGTTTCGGGAGACTTGCAGATGGCGGTATTTAGTTTTCGTGTTGCGCGCGACAT
>NW_026046849.1:42500-45000 GCF_023864275.1 Schistocerca cancellata
CAACCATGGTAGGCGCAGAACCTACCATCGACAGTTGATAAGGCAGACATTTGAAAGATGCGTCGCCGGTACGAGGACCGTGCGATCAGCCCAAAGTTATTCAGAGTCACCAAGGCAAACGGACCGGACGAGCCGACCGATTGGTTTTGATCTAATAAAAGCGTCCCTTCCATCTCTGGTCGGGACTCTGTTTGCATGTATTAGCTCTAGAATTACCACAGTTATCCAAGTAACGTGGGTACGATCTAAGGAACCATAACTGATTTAATGAGCCATTCGCGGTTTCACCTTAATGCGGCTTGTACTGAGACATGCATGGCTTAATCTTTGAGACAAGCATATGACTACTGGCAGGATCAACCAGGGAGCTGCGTCAACTAGAGCTGAGCAGCCGACCGCCCGGGAGTGTGTCCCAGGGGCCCGCGCGAACACGCAAGCGTCCGCTCAATTATTCTGCAAACAGGAGGAGGCTGAGCTCCCCTGCACAATACACCTCGAAACCCTCTCAGGTCCCGGCGGCGCGCAGCGCCGTCCTAAGTACTTGGTCGGGTTCGAGAGAGGCGCAATCGCCCGGAGTTAGGCGAGTAGACGCTTTAGGTGCGACCACCCGTGCTCCCAACTGAGCTTGCCGCTGCCGACAGAGGCCCGGGAGCGTGCTGTCGTGGCATTGCCGGCGGGAGACAACACGCGCCACCTACGGTGACCGGCAGCTCCAACGCCAGCGCCACAGAAGGGCAAAGGCCCCACGTGGGTGCCGAAGCGAACTCTCCCAGCACAGCGCACGTGCCAACACGTCTGCACAACTGCGATACAAACCACCAGCGAGAACCGCTGGGGCGACCGAGCAGCAGACGGCGTCGCGGCGCCGAGTGCCGGGCGGCGGCGCATCCTCAACGCACACAGTCCTCAGTCGGACCAGCACACTGCAGATGTCCACCGCGCTTCGCACCGGGCCCGCGAGGACCCACTTTGGCCGCCCGGCGCCGCGCGCAGGGTGCCCCGGCGCGCAGCTGCGCCGCCTGCCGCGTCCGTCGGCCGGCGCGCCTGCCACTGGGCGCCCCCACCAGCCGGCTGTAGCGCGTGCGCCCACGCACCGCGCGGCCAGCACGCCGGGCGGCCCCCCCTCACCGGCCGGGGACGGTCCCACCCAGCCACCGCCGCGTATCGCTTCACACACAGATTTGCCCTTACTGATTTACCTCCAGCAACAACAACCGCACCACAATGGGTTTACCAGTTGTTCATTTGCGTTGCGTCACGTCACCAGCAAACGTAGACGTCCATCCCAGTTTGCAAATGCAACGATTATTGCATACCTGTCTGTTAGGTGTCACGACACACTACGTCTGCCCACATACACGCAACAAAATGTGCACGACTAGAGAACACGTGGGAGGTGGCCCCCTACGTATGCGATGTCCATTACGAGACCGACTGTCAACCAGCATCTGTACCATGTCGCAGATGTGGAACGCGGTGCACCATGCTATCACACTGTGTGAGAAGAGACGACTACGTTTGAATACACGCGCCACTACATCAACAGACGGCTCATGCTGATCGCCATCCAGGGCGTCCGTTACTCCCACACGTCTCTATGGCGTACCACACTGCAATGTAGCTGTTATGGGGAGACGGCACGTGGCTGAGTGCACAACATTTGGACCGTATGGTTCGCTGTTGTTGGGCGCAGTCGTACGGTCACACATGTGCCACAGCGTATCATTCAGTACATACGGACCTATGTGCAGTACAATGTGAGGATTAAGCTTACGATATCAGCGGACAGTGGACACAGGCCGTACCACGACGTAGACTGAGCGCTTCGACATGCGAATGCCAGTGAACAGCTGCGAAGGGCATTGAACACGCAAGCACCTGAACGACCAGCGTGCGAAGGCAGGGTGGAGGGGGGGGGGCGATGTACATCCTGCAGTTGTCCACATTACAGTGTACAGCGGGAGCATGTAAAAAGTAAGCAACACTTGCGAAGTGTTCAACATGAAACGACACACAAGAGGGTGGGCGGTGCGAGTAGCGAACTATATTCAGAGGGTTGTGGTTAGACAACACTAGATTAATGTAACGTGTCATATGCCAATTACAGAGCAGGTTAAGGCACAACGTGGGTTAGGTTAAGGCACAACGTGGGTTAGGTTAAGGCACAACGTGGGTTAGGTTAAGGCACAACGTGGGTTAGGTTAAGGCACAACGTGGGTTAGGTTAAGGCACAACGTGGGTTAGGTTAAGGCACAACGTGGGTTAGGTTAAGGCACAACGTGGGTTAGGTTAAGGCACAACGTGGGTTAGGTTAAGGCACAACGTGGGTTAGGTTAAGGCACAACGTGGGTTAGGTTAAGGCACAACGTGGGTTAGGTTAAGGCACAACGTGGGTTAGGTTAAGGCACAACGTGGGTTACGTTAAGGCACAACGTGGGTTACGTTAAGGCACAACGTGGGTTACGTTAAGGCACAACGTGGGTTACGTTAAGGCACAACG
>NW_026046849.1:50000-57500 GCF_023864275.1 Schistocerca cancellata
GCCCACCTGGACCCCACATTCACACTCTTCTGACTCCTTTCTCCCTATCCTGTGTAAATACACAGGGTAGGGTCCATGTCCTGTGAGGAAATGTATTAGACCTTTACTGGGCTGGAATTTTTTGTACTTTAATCTGTCTTTTATATTTGGAAATATTCTGTACACCCTTCTTGCTGTCTGAGAGTTTTCCCATTGTTGTTGCCATATGTTTATCGTTTCTTCTTTTATTTCCTTTTTACTTCCCAGATGTTTCCCCATTATTTCCCTGATTTTGTCAAACTTTCCCCTTTTCAGCCAATAGTTGGCTGCTTTTTGTCTTATTAATAGGTCTAATGGGCAGAGGCCCATTATGACTAATAATCCATCTGTTGGTGTTGTGCCAAATGCCCCTATTGATCTTAGTAATATATTTCTTTGAATTCTCCTCACAGCCATGGAAGGCTTCAGAAGGCGCAACCTGTGGGCCCATAAACTTGACCCATATCCCATTATTGACACTAGCAGGCTGCCATGATATAATTTAATAATATTTGGCGGTAAATGAAATCTTTGCTGTCCGATCCTTATTAGTTTATGCATTATCGCTAGTGTCTTTCCTCCTGTTTGTTCAATGTGGGTACTAAAATTCCATCCTTGATCCAGGTAGACACCCAGATATTTACTTACATTTTTTCTTACTACAATTGCGTTGTCGATCCTGATTGACGGATCTCTTGCCATTTTCCCTTTTAGGAGCATATAGTTCGATTTTTGTGGCGCAATTGCCATTTTAGATTTCCTACACCAGGCACTCAGAATATCCATTATGTTTCTACTTCTCCCTTCTAGTTGTAATCGGCTATTGCCATGTGTTAAGATTAGCAGGTCGTCCGCGTATGCAACGGCCCCCAATACTGATGCTTCCTGCTGCAGGGAATGCAGCAACGGCTCCATATTTATGTCCCAAAATACGGGGCCGCAAACTGATCCCTGTGGACATCCTTTGGTGATGTTCTTGGTCACAACCGCATTCGGGGACGTCATCTGTACCACCCGGTCTCTACAGTAGCTCTTGAAACATCTGTATAGTGCCGCCGGACACTGCATATCCTGCAAGCAGGTAAACAATGCCGGCCACCACAGATTATCAAACGCCCCTGAGATGTCCACCATCACTCCTAAAACATATGTGCAGTTCGACGAGCTGACAAGTTCGGCCGCCGTGTTGATGGCATCCTCCGTTGATTTTCCACGGCGGAAACCGAATTGCCACTCGTGCATTCCTGCCATTTCCCGATGACCAGTCAGTCTCGCACAGAGCAATTTCTCAAGGGCTTTGCCCAAGGTATCCAGCAGACATATTGGCCTGTATGCTTTATGTTCCGTCGGGTCCTTATCTGGCTTCTTAAGTATTATTACTTCTGCTCTTTTCCATCTCCTTGGAAAAGTACCTCTTTCCAGACATTTGTTATATAGACTTGCCAGTATCGGGGCTATTTTTCCTTTTATAGCTTGAAGTACCTCAACCGTGACCCTGTCGGGTCCGGGAGATTTTCCCCTTTTTAGGTTTGATATTACGTCTACCACCTCCTGTGGTGAGAAGGGGTAGACCATTGTGTTGTTGTTGTATTCTTCCTGTGCTCTCTCTCTTATAGCCGCCTGCTCCGGTGTGTCCTCAGAGGGATCATCATCCGGTAGCAGGGCTTGGAGGAGCACCGTTATTGTCTCTTGTCTTGTTGTGGTCATTCTGTTTTCGTCTGGGATTCTTATAGATGATAAGACTGTTGGAGCTCTTATTTTTTCCCTAGCTAGCTTGTATGGCTTTCCCCAGGGATCCATTGCCAGGTTGTTTTTTACGAAATTTTCCCAGCTTCTTTTCCTAACTTCTATAATTTCTCTTCTATATCTCTCCCTTAGTTGTCTGTATATACGCAGTCTATGTTCCCTGTCTTGTGGGTTAAATGTGCGCTGATACCTGCGTCTTGCCCTGCGCGTAGCCTGACGTAGGTCACTTAGTTCTGGAGTCCATGGTGCCGGGTGCACGCTTTGGACTCTGCTTCTCTTTGGTACAACGGCTTCTATTACGTCCTTTATACTTTGAACTATCTGCTCCGCTATTTCATCAACCTCGAGATCCTCATCCAGCTCCGGCGGGCTATACTCCCGGGAGAGTCTTTCCCAGTCTGCCTTTTTATAATCATATTCTGAAAGCCATTCCTGCGGCGCCACATTCTGTTCTGATCTTAATATATACTTTATTACATTGTGATCACTGGTTGTTGCATTCTCCAATACCTCCCATTTGTCTATTTTATTGTTAGCCCTATTATTTGCTAGTGTTACATCTATATTTGTTTTTGCCCCTGCTCTATTTGAATATGTTGGTATCTCGCTAGGTGCATTTATTACGTCTAGATTTAATTCACTTATTACATCTTCTAGTTCCTGACCTTTTTCGTCTTGTTCTCCGCTATGCCACAGGAATGACTTTGCATTTGCGTCCATTGCTATGATTACTTGATGGCCCTGTAGAGTTCTACATATTTCCTTTAGTTGTTCTAGGTACATAGTTATTGGCTCTCTATACTGACAATATATTGATACCAAATACCATTTAGTGTTTTTTGCTTGTACTTCGACTGTTACAATATGTTCGTTTGTAAATTGATTTAATATTATTGTTCTTATATTACTATTTAAAATTACTATTGCAGACATTGGTCTTTCACCTTTCATAATTATTTGAGCCGTGGCTGTCATTCCTGGGATTTTACCCTCCCGGGAGTATGGTTCTTGCAAGCATAGTATGTCAGCTTTGTGTTCTTCTGCTAGTTTGCGCAATTCGTAGTTTACTTGTAGGCTTCGCATCGTATTTACCTGGAGAACTATGAGATCCATTATGGGTGATACGTATGGTAATGGTCTTCTGGCCATACCTTATTGGGATCGAATCCTATTCGGCCGTATGTTGTTACCATTTGTGTATATATATTTTCCAAATTGTATTTTACACCTCTTCTTTCGTATACTTGCTTTACTATTTCCTCTAGTTGTTCATGTTCCGTGGGGATTCCGGCCGCGGCTAGTTGAATGCAGTCAACGTCCGCCAAAGCTGGATAAGTAATTCTCGAGCCGTTTTTGTGCCCCACTCTCACTAGTTGGCGTAACGCAGTGGTTAGCAGACCGGGTTCTTCTAGTCTTGCCATCTGTAATGCGTTTTCGCATATCTTATAAGTATTCTTTGGGTCCATTGCGTTATATGTGTCACTCTTGCTTGACTTATTATCTTTATCTTGTATTTGTTCTGAGTGTTCTTTTTCGGGCGAGCTCAGTCGTCCGTCCACGCCCTTCATCGGCGTTTTCTTTTCATTAGAAACGGACGACCGAGGTCGTCCGTATTTCTTTCCTATGTTATTCTTTTCTATGTCTTTGTTTTGTCTCTGTGTTGGTGTAGTATGTTGTGTCATGGGCGCCTCTGGTCGCCCATCTCTGCCCTCCATCGGCATTTTCTTGTCATGAAAAATGGGCGACCGAGGTCGCCCTTCTGTTTGTACCTGTGCATCTTGTGTGTTCATTGTTTGTACTTGTGCGTCTATCATGCTTATTGTTTGTACTTGTACATCCCTTGTTGTATTTTGTGTCTTGTCTTGTATCAATGTTTCTCGTTGTGTCTTAGGAACCTCTTGCTTTCTATCTCCGCTCTCCATCTGCATTTTCTTGTCATAAAAAACGGGCGACCGAGGTCGCCCTTGTGTTGGTGTTCTTTCAATGGGGGTATTGGCAATACAATTTTGTGCTGTACATGTTATGTGTTGATTTTTATCCCGTTTGTTATCCCGTGTGTTTTTTGTTGTTCCCTTATTCCCAGGTTGTTTATCTGTGATTTCTTTTGCATCTTTTTCCCTTGCCCCTACTGCTTCTCTGATTTTCATGCCTCTTAGCGTGTCTCTTAGTTGTTTGCTTGGTGATTTATGTTTCTTTCTTTTCTCTTGGGGGTTAATCTCCATAATCTGTCCTTTGTATAAGTCTTCCTAGTAGAAGCTGATATGTGGGGCATTCTTTGGAGTTTGGTGCTCTACATTTTCTTTTTCCCCTTCTATTGCATGGTATACATGTCTCAGGTCTGTTCTTTTCTGGGCACTCTTTCTTGTTGTGGTTGTCCGTTCCACAGTGACCACAGGTGGGGTCACCCCAGGTGCAGTACTTCTGTACGTGACCCAGATCCATACATCTATGACACCTGGGTACCACGCAATAATCTTTGACCGCGACTGAACTATACTCCACATATACTCTACCATTTTGTATGAGTACTTTTCTCAATGTTGGGGAAACCTCAACTACTTGGTGTCCCGTATCTCTGTCTTTTCTCCCCATTCTAAATTTTGGTCTAAATTCCTTTTTGAAGTCTTGTAGGCTCATTTTTTCTTCAAAGTTCTGAGTGTAAATACACTCCGTTAGTTCCTCTGGTGTCAACCTATTTGACACATCAAATACAGTCATTAATGGCCATCTTTTCTTTGTCCTCTCACATATTACCGATCTCTGTAAATCTTTGTGCCCCATTATTGTGTTCCTATCCTGTTGGGTGGGAGTTTCTACTATGACTGCGTTTTTTGCAACTACTACTTTGTTTATTTTGACTTTTGCTTTGGTTGGATTAATTACTCTTGTGAATATTTCCTTCACCTCTTTTACGCTCTGTCCTTCTTTTGGCTTCAAAAATAATGCCACTCCTTGTTTTGCTGTCACTTTCTCTATACTCTCTTTCATATTGATTTGTTGTTTCTGTGGTCCTCCTGCCACCACTGTGGCGTATGTTTTTGTTTTTTCGGCTATTATTTGTTTATTTTGTCGTTCCAGCTCTTGTATCCTTCCTTCAAGCTGGCTTTGGGCAATTGCCCATAGGGCCAGCTTGTCTTTTATTTCATTTATTCTGTCGTTGCTCATTTTCCCTTTATCTGTCACCAGTAGCGCATTTATCTCCTTTAGCCTTTCGGCTGCGCTCTTTATTTCATTTTCATCGTTCACTTCGTATCGCTCGGAAGTCTCTCTCTCTGTGTTTACCGCCATGATTTCTGAGAGAGACCAAAGAGTTGAGAGCCCGTCTCTTTCCCCGGACCGGCTCTTCTGGCATGGGGGGAGGCTAATTGCAGCTCGCTCACCAGTCCCGCCCCTGGACCAAGAGCTTTGTGAGCTGCCGGGTTTAGCGCGCCGTTTCCAGCGCACTAGTCCCCTTCCACGACTGTGCCACTGGGGATTTCACCCGTCCCTCCCCGGCAAATGCCCAGCGCATTCCGGAGAGGCGGATTCACCTCTCGGCCTTCGCCCCCTACTAGGCCGAGTTTCCACCCTAAGGCCTTGGACCCAGCCCTACTCAGGTGCTGGGTCGGTCCCCCAGACTTTCGGGGGTCTGGCCCCATCTAACCTAGCCAGGGACGTGTTACCACGCCCTGGTTTGGCGGAGCATGCCGAAATCCCCGACATGGCGCTGAGCCTTTGCCGGCTCAGGCCACGATCCCTCCCCAGCGAGTACAGCCGTGGGAAGAACTGGACAGATGTTGTGTCCTTATTGACGCAGCTCCCCCTGCGCCACGCACCCTTTGCTTTCGCTTTGGGTTGGGGGACTTTTAACGTCGTCCATGACGTGAGGAACTGCAGTGGCAGGACCGCAGGGTTCCGGGATCGTCGTGAGACTTACCCTCATACCCCCGCCCAGCCACCGCGCTCAACTCAGGAGAGACAGCTGTTATGTCTCTCGTAACGCAGCTTCCCCTGCGCCATGCACCCTTTGCTTTCGCTTGGGTTGGGGGCATTTAACGTCCTGCCATGACGGGAGTTTTACGTCCTGCCTTGACACACGACAACCCACACCTATCGACGCAGCCCGGAAGGTGTTAAGGGAGTCAGTCCGGGTCTTATATGTGGAGTTTTACATCAACGAGACGGTGCGGCACTCAAACCCGAGTTACGTTCCCCGGAGGGTCTCCACACGTACTGGGGGATCATGACCGACCATGTCTCACCCACCGCTTTTGATAATTCACGGTGGGCCAGTGCGGACCAGTGTGGGTTGCACCCAGTTAAGGGCTAGCCTTTTAACGTCATGCATGGACGGCCCTTCCCGTGTTAGCTTCACCCCATCCAAGGGGGGTACTGAGCGCCAGGGCCACGACAAGGCCACGGGATAGGACGTTACGGTCCCCGCCCCACTCAGGTTCCTCTGAGCCCTGCTGAAGGCAACACTTTCAGGGAATCAGAGGGTCTCCTGGCGGTTTTAACCCAGTTATCGGGAGGCAACACACCTCCCCCGGGTGGCGCCACGCAGACCGCTTTCCCGGCGGGAATCTCGTTAATCCATTCATGCGCGTCACTAATTAGATGACGAGGCATTTGGCTACCTTAAGAGAGTCATAGTTACTCCCGCCGTTTACCCGCGCTTGCTTGAATTTCTTCACGTTGACATTCAGAGCACTGGGCAGAAATCACATTGCGTCAACACCCGCTAGGGCCATCGCAATGCTTTGTTTTAATTAGACAGTCGGATTCCCCCAGTCCGTGCCAGTTCTGAGTTGATCGTTGAATGGCGGCCGAAGAGAATCCGCGCACCCGCGCGCCCCCGGAGGAGCACGCTAAGGCGGACGCGGCCTCGCAGCAAGGAAGATCCGTGGGAGGCCAAGGCACGGGACCGAGCTCGGATCCTGCGCGCAGGTTGAAGCACCGGGGCACGAACGCCGCGCAGGCGCGCGCATCCTGCACCGCCGGCCAGCACGAGGCCAACCAACGGCGAGAGCAGACCACGCCCGCGCTAAACGCCCGCACTTACCGGCACCCCTACGGCACTCACCTCGCCCAGGCCCGGCACGTTAGCGCTGACCCACTTCCCGACCAAGCCCGACACGCCCCGATCCTCAGAGCCAATCCTTATCCCGAAGTTACGGATCCAATTTGCCGACTTCCCTTACCTACATTATTCTATCGACTAGAGGCTCTTCACCTTGGAGACCTGCTGCGGATATGGGTACGAACCGGCGCGACACCTCCACGTGGCCCTCTCCCGGATTTTCAAGGTCCGAGGGGAAGATCGGGACACCGCCGCAACTGCGGTGCTCTTCGCGTTCCAAACCCTATCTCCCTGCTAGAGGATTCCAGGGAACTCGAACGCTCATGCAGAAAAGAAAACTCTTCCCCGATCTCCCGACGGCGTCTCCGGGTCCTTTTGGGTTACCCCGACGAGCATCTCTAAAAGAGGGGCCCGACTTGTATCGGTTCCGCTGCCGGGTTCCGGAATAGGAACCGGATTCCCTTTCGCCCAACGGGGGCCAGCACAAAGTGCATCATGCTATGACGGCCCCCATCAACATCGGATTTCTCCTAGGGCTTAGGATCGACTGACTCGTGTGCAACGGCTGTTCACACGAAACCCTTCTCCGCGTCAGCCCTCCAGGGCCTCGCTGGAGTATTTGCTACTACCACCAAGATCTGCACCGACGGCGGCTCCAGGCAGGCTCACGCCCAGAC
>NW_026046849.1:62500-65000 GCF_023864275.1 Schistocerca cancellata
CGGCGCGCAGCTGCGCCGCCTGCCGCGTCCGTCGGCCGGCGCGCCTGCCACTGGGCGCCCCCACCAGCCGGCTGTAGCGCGTGCGCCCACGCACCGCGCGGCCAGCACGCCGGGCGGCCCCCCCTCACCGGCCGGGGACAGTCCCACCCACCCACAGCCGCGTATCGCTTCACACCCAGATTCACATTCACGTTCGTTGGTATGGTGGGGACCGCTTCGTAGCTGTACCGATCGTTGCCCTCACAGATGTACCTCCAGCAAGGACAACCGCACCACAACGGGTTACCAGTTGTTCATTTGCGTAACGTCACCAGTAAACGTACACGTCCATCCCCGTTTGCAAAGTCAACTATTATTGCATGCCTGCCTGTCAGGTGTCAAGACACAATACGTCCGCTCACATCCACGCAACAAAATGTGCCCAACTAGAGGGCACGTGGAAGGTGCCCCCGTACGTATGCGATGTCCATTGCGCGACCAACTGTCAACCGGCCTCTGTAGCATGTCGCAGATGTGGAACGCGGGGCACCGTGCTATCACATTGTGTGAGAAGAGACTACTACGTCTGCATACACGCGCCACTACATGAACAGACGGCTCATGCTGATCGCCATCCACCGCGTCCATTACTCCCACACGTCTCTATGGCGTACCACACTGCAATGCAGCTGTTATGGCGAGATGACACGTAGCTGTGTGCACAACATCTGGACGGTATGGTTCACCGCAGTCTTTGTACGGTCACACATGTGCCAGAGTGTATCATTCAGTACATGAGGACCGCTGTGCAGTACAGTGTGTGGGTTAGGCGTACATCGGCGGACAGTGGACACAGGACAGAACACGACGTAGACTGAGTGCTTCGGCATGCACCTGACCGACCAGCTTGCGAAGGCAGGGGGAAGGGGGAAGGGTGGGGGGGGGCGATGTACGTCCTGCTGGCGTCCACATTACAGTGTATAGCGTGAGCATGTAAAAAGGAAGCAACACTTGCGACGTGTTGAACATGAAACGATACACATGAGACCGGGGAGTGCGAGTCGCGAACTATTCTGAGCGGGTTGCGGTTGGACAACAATACATTAATGTAACGTGTCATATGCCAATTACAGAGCAGGGTAAGGCACAACCTGGGTCAGGTTAAGGCACAACCTGGGTCAGGTTAAGGCACAACCTGGGTCAGGTTAAGGCACAACCTGGGTCAGGTTAAGGCACAACCTGGGTCAGGTTAAGGCACAACCTGGGTCAGGTTAAGGCACAACCTGGGTCAGGTTAAGGCACAACCTGGGTCAGGTTAAGGCACAACCTGGGTCAGGTTAAGGCACAACCTGGGTCAGGTTAAGGCACAACCTGGGTCAGGTTAAGGCACAACCTGGGTCAGGTTAAGGCACAACCTGGGTCAGGTTAAGGCACAACCTGGGTCAGGTTCGGGCACAACCTGGGTCAGGTTCGGGCACAACCTGGGTCAGGTTCGGGCACAACCTGGGTCAGGTTCGGGCACAACCTGGGTCAGGTTCGGGCACAACCTGGGTCAGGTTCGGGCACAACCTGGGTCAGGTTCGGGCACAACCTGGGTCAGGTTCGGGCACAACCTGGGTCAGGTTCGGGCACAACCTGGGTCAGGTTCGGGCACAACCTGGGTCAGGTTCGGGCACAACCTGGGTCACGTTGGGGCACAACCTGGGTCACGTTGGGGCACGACGTGGGTCACGTTGGGGCACGACGTGGGGTAGATTGCGGCACAACTTGGGGTAGATTGCGGCACAACTTGGGGTAGATTGCGGCACAACTTGGGGTAGATTGCGGCACAACTTGGGGTAGATTGCGGCACAAATTGCATTACATTGCGGTACAAATTGCATTACATTGCGGTACAAATTGCATTACATTGCGGTACAAATTGCATTACATTGCGGTACAAATTGCATTACATTGCGGTACAAATTGCGGTACAAATTGCGTTACATTGCGGTGCATATTGAGTTACATTGCGGTGCATATTGAGTTAGGTAACGGTGCAAAATAGGTTAGGTTAAGGTGCGACATAGGTTAGGTTAAGGTGCAACATAGGTTAGGTTAGGGTGCAAGATGGGTTAGGTTAAGGTGACATAGGTTAGGTTAAGGTGACATAGGTTAGGTTAAGGTGACATAGGTTAGGTTAAGGTGACATAGGTTAGGTTAAGGTGACATAGGTTAGGTTAAGGTGACATAGGTTAGGTTAAGGTGACATAGGTTAGGTTAAGGTGACATAGGTTAGGTTAAGGTGACATAGGTTAGGTTAAGGTGACATAGGTTAGGTTAAGGTGGCATAGGTTAGGTTAAGGTGACATAGGTTAGGTTAAGGTGACATAGGTTAGGTTAAGGTGACATAGGTTAGGTTAAGGTGACATAGGTTAGGTTAAGGTGACATAGGTTAGGTTAAGGTACAAACTGGGTTGTTTTATGGTACACATTGCGTTGTAGTACAGTACATGTTATGTTTGGGTACGGTACACAATGT
>NW_026046849.1:72500-77500 GCF_023864275.1 Schistocerca cancellata
CCCCGACCTTTCGGCCTAGGAAGACACGCTGATTCCTTCAGTGTAGCGCGCGTGCGGCCCAGAACATCTAAGGGCATCACAGACCTGTTATTGCTCAATCTCGTGCGGCTAGAAGCCGCCTGTCCCTCTAAGAAGAAAAGTAATCGCTGACAGCACGAAGGATGTCACGCGACTAGTTAGCAGGCTAGAGTCTCGTTCGTTATCGGAATTAACCAGACAAATCGCTCCACCAACTAAGAACGGCCATGCACCACCACCCACCGAATCAAGAAAGAGCTATCAATCTGTCAATCCTTCCGGTGTCCGGGCCTGGTGAGGTTTCCCGTGTTGAGTCAAATTAAGCCGCAGGCTCCACTCCTGGTGGTGCCCTTCCGTCAATTCCTTTAAGTTTCAGCTTTGCAACCATACTTCCCCCGGAACCCAAAAGCTTTGGTTTCCCGGAGGCTGCCCGCCGAGTCATCGGAGGAACTGCGGCGGATCGCTGGCTGGCATCGTTTATGGTTAGAACTAGGGCGGTATCTGATCGCCTTCGAACCTCTAACTTTCGTTCTTGATTAATGAAAACATACTTGGCAAATGCTTTCGCTTCTGTTCGTCTTGCGACGATCCAAGAATTTCACCTCTAACGTCGCAATACGAATGCCCCCGCCTGTCCCTATTAATCATTACCTCGGGTTCCGAAAACCAACAAAATAGAACCGAGGTCCTATTCCATTATTCCATGCACACAGTATTCAGGCGGGCTTGCCTGCTTTAAGCACTCTAATTTGTTCAAAGTAAACGTGCCGGCCCACCCAGACACTCAATAAAGAGCACCTTGGTAGGATTTCAACGGGGTCCGCCTCGGGACGCACGAACACGCACGAGGCGGTCGCACGCCTTCGGCTCGCCCCACCGGCAGGACGTCCCACGATACATGCCAGTTAAACACCGACGGGCGGTGAACCAACAGCGTGGGACACAAATCCAACTACGAGCTTTTTAACCGCAACAACTTTAATATACGCTATTGGAGCTGGAATTACCGCAGCTGCTGGCACCAGACTTGCCCTCCAATAGATACTCGTTAAAGGATTTAAAGTGTACTCATTCCGATTACGGGGCCTCGGATGAGTCCCGTATCGTTATTTTTCGTCACTACCTCCCCGTGCCGGGAGTGGGTAATTTGCGCGCCTGCTGCCTTCCTTGGATGTGGTAGCCGTTTCTCAGGCTCCCTCTCCGGAATCGAACCCTGATTCCCCGTTACCCGTTACAACCATGGTAGGCGCAGAACCTACCATCGACAGTTGATAAGGCAGACATTTGAAAGATGCGTCGCCGGTACGAGGACCGTGCGATCAGCCCAAAGTTATTCAGAGTCACCAAGGCAAACGGACCGGACGAGCCGACCGATTGGTTTTGATCTAATAAAAGCGTCCCTTCCATCTCTGGTCGGGACTCTGTTTGCATGTATTAGCTCTAGAATTACCACAGTTATCCAAGTAACGTGGGTACGATCTAAGGAACCATAACTGATTTAATGAGCCATTCGCGGTTTCACCTTAATGCGGCTTGTACTGAGACATGCATGGCTTAATCTTTGAGACAAGCATATGACTACTGGCAGGATCAACCAGGGAGCTGCGTCAACTAGAGCTGAGCAGCCGGCCGCCCGGGAGTGTGTCCCGGGGGCCCGCGCGAACACGCAAGCGTCCGCTCAATTATTCTGCAAACAGGAGGAGGCTGAGCTCCCCTGCACAATACACCTCGAAACCCTCTCAGGTCCCGGCGGCGCGCAGCGCCGTCCTAAGTACTTGGTCGGGTTCGAGAGAGGCGCAATCGCCCGGAGTTAGGCGAGTAGACGCTTTAGGTGCGACCACCCGTGCTCCCAACTGAGCTTGCCGCTGCCGACAGAGGCCCGGGAGCGTGCTGTCGTGGCATTGCCGGCGGGAGACAACACGCGCCACCTACGGTGACCGGCAGCTCCAACGCCAGCGCCACAGAAGGGAAAAGGCCCCACGTGGGTGCCGAAGCGAACTCTCCCAGCACAGCGCACGTGCCAACACGTCTGCACAACTGCGATACAAACCACCAGCGAGAACCGCTGGGGCGACCGAGCAGCAGACGGCGTCGCGGCGCCGAGTGCCGGGCGGCGGCGCATCCTCAACGCACACAGTCCTCAATCGGACCAGCACACTGCAGATGTCCACCGCGCTTCGCACCGGGCCGGCGAGGACCCACTTTGGCTGCACGGCGCCGCGCGCAGGGTGCCCCGGCGCGCAGCTGCGCCGCCTGCCGCGTCCGTCGGCCGGCGCGCCTGCCACTGGGCGCCCCCACCAGCCGGCTGTAGCGCGTGCGCCCACGCACCGCGCGGCCAGCACGCCGGGCGGCCCCCCCTCACCGGCCGGGGACAGTCCCACCCACCCACAGCCGCGTATCGCTTCACACCCAGATTCACATTCACGTTCGTTGGTATGGTGGGGACCGCTTCGTAGCTGTACCGATCGTTGCCCTCACAGATGTACCTCCAGCAAGGACAACCGCACCACAACGGGTTACCAGTTGTTCATTTGCGTAACGTCACCAGTAAACGTACACGTCCATCCCCGTTTGCAAAGTCAACTATTATTGCATGCCTGCCTGTCAGGTGTCAAGACACAATACGTCCGCTCACATCCACGCAACAAAATGTGCCCAACTAGAGGGCACGTGGAAGGTGCCCCCGTACGTATGCGATGTCCATTGCGCGACCAACTGTCAACCGGCCTCTGTAGCATGTCGCAGATGTGGAACGCGGGGCACCGTGCTATCACATTGTGTGAGAAGAGACTACTACGTCTGCATACACGCGCCACTACATGAACAGACGGCTCATGCTGATCGCCATCCACCGCGTCCATTACTCCCACACGTCTCTATGGCGTACCACACTGCAATGCAGCTGTTATGGCGAGATGACACGTAGCTGTGTGCACAACATCTGGACGGTATGGTTCACCGCAGTCTTTGTACGGTCACACATGTGCCAGAGTGTATCATTCAGTACATGAGGACCGCTGTGCAGTACAGTGTGTGGGTTAGGCGTACATCGGCGGACAGTGGACACAGGACAGAACACGACGTAGACTGAGTGCTTCGGCATGCACCTGACCGACCAGCTTGCGAAGGCATGGGGAAGGGGGAAGGGTGGGGGGGGGGGCGATGTACGTCCTGCTGGCGTCCACATTACAGTGTATAGCGTGAGCATGTAAAAAGGAAGCAACACTTGCGACGTGTTGAACATGAAACGATACACATGAGACCGGGGAGTGCGAGTCGCGAACTATTCTGAGCGGGTTGCGGTTGGACAACAATACATTAATGTAACGTGTCATATGCCAATTACAGAGCAGGGTAAGGCACAACCTGGGTCAGGTTAAGGCACAACCTGGGTCAGGTTAAGGCACAACCTGGGTCAGGTTAAGGCACAACCTGGGTCAGGTTAAGGCACAACCTGGGTCAGGTTAAGGCACAACCTGGGTCAGGTTAAGGCACAACCTGGGTCAGGTTAAGGCACAACCTGGGTCAGGTTAAGGCACAACCTGGGTCAGGTTAAGGCACAACCTGGGTCAGGTTAAGGCACAACCTGGGTCAGGTTAAGGCACAACCTGGGTCAGGTTAAGGCACAACCTGGGTCAGGTTCGGGCACAACCTGGGTCAGGTTCGGGCACAACCTGGGTCAGGTTCGGGCACAACCTGGGTCAGGTTCGGGCACAACCTGGGTCAGGTTCGGGCACAACCTGGGTCAGGTTCGGGCACAACCTGGGTCAGGTTCGGGCACAACCTGGGTCAGGTTCGGGCACAACCTGGGTCAGGTTCGGGCACAACCTGGGTCAGGTTCGGGCACAACCTGGGTCAGGTTCGGGCACAACCTGGGTCAGGTTCGGGCACAACCTGGGTCAGGTTCGGGCACAACCTGGGTCACGTTGGGGCACAACCTGGGTCACGTTGGGGCACGACGTGGGGTAGATTGCGGCACAACTTGGGGTAGATTGCGGCACAACTTGGGGTAGATTGCGGCACAACTTGGGGTAGATTGCGGCACAACTTGGGGTAGATTGCGGCACAAATTGCATTACATTGCGGTACAAATTGCATTACATTGCGGTACAAATTGCATTACATTGCGGTACAAATTGCATTACATTGCGGTACAAATTGCATTACATTGCGGTACAAATTGCATTACATTGCGGTACAAATTGCGGTACAAATTGCGTTACATTGCGGTGCATATTGAGTTACATTGCGGTGCATATTGAGTTAGGTAACGGTGCAAAATAGGTTAGGTTAAGGTGCGACATAGGTTAGGTTAAGGTGCAACATAGGTTAGGTTAGGGTGCAAGATGGGTTAGGTTAAGGTGACATAGGTTAGGTTAAGGTGACATAGGTTAGGTTAAGGTGACATAGGTTAGGTTAAGGTGACATAGGTTAGGTTAAGGTGACATAGGTTAGGTTAAGGTGACATAGGTTAGGTTAAGGTGACATAGGTTAGGTTAAGGTGACATAGGTTAGGTTAAGGTGACATAGGTTAGGTTAAGGTGACATAGGTTAGGTTAAGGTGACATAGGTTAGGTTAAGGTGACATAGGTTAGGTTAAGGTGACATAGGTTAGGTTAAGGTGACATAGGTTAGGTTAAGGTGACATAGGTTAGGTTAAGGTGACATAGGTTAGGTTAAGGTGACATAGGTTAGGTTAAGGTGACATAGGTTAGGTTAAGGTACAAACTGGGTTGTTTTATGGTACACATTGCGTTGTAGTACAGTACATGTTATGTTTGGGTACGGTACACAATGTGGTATGGGATGGCGTGTTGGGGGGGGGGGGGGCGAGGTTCGTTGATATTGACCGTAGGAAGTGGATGCGCGAGGCAGCGTCAGTGTGTCAAAGGAGGTATGTCACGTCGGGATGCGCTTTTCGCTAGTGAGAGGGGGGCGCGCCGTGTCTGTGGTTGCGGCAGACCTGTGTGTTTCATTCCCGC
>NW_026046849.1:82500-85000 GCF_023864275.1 Schistocerca cancellata
GCGCCCTGACGCGACTAAGGCGAGGGTGAAACACTTCCGGGCGTTGATCTGCAGCCCCAGGTGTGCGAGGGCTGCGGTAGCTGCATCGATGAGGGACTGCAAGCCCCTCGGGGTCGCTGCAAATAGCAAGACGTCATCTGCAAAGGCCGCAGCGTTGACCCTGCGACCGAGGATCCGAGCTCCGATGTGAGAGGGCAGTTGGCCTAAAACGTAGTCCACCGCAAAGTTGAACAGGAGGGGGGAGAGGGGATCGCCCTGGCGAACGCCCCGTGCTGGCTGCACAGACACGCCCACGCCGGCGCCGTCCGCTATCACTGTCGTGCTGCCCTCGTAGCACCGCTCGACATACTCGACAAAACAATCCGGCAGGCCATGCGCCTTCAGCACGGGGCGAAGGGCAGCATGATCTACCGAATCGAATGCCTTAGATACGTCGATCGATGCCACAAAGACAGAGCGGCAGGAGCGAACTGCGTCGGTGAGGGCGGTGTCCAAGATGAACGTGTTTTCCAACATCCCATCACGAGGGATGAATGCCCGCTGACGTTCGTCCACAGCACAAGCGCGCATCAGGCGTGACGCGAGAACCTTGTGAAAGGTCCGCGCCAGCACCGAGCAGACCGTAATGGGGCGAAAGTCAGCGGGGGATGTTGGTGCAGCCGTTTTCGGGAGAAGGGACGTCCGCGCGCGAAGCAGGCGTTCCGGAAGGGCGCGGGCCAGAAGGAAGAGATTCATCACTTTCACCAGGACTTCGTGCGGCAGGCGCCGCAACTCCGCTGGGGTAAGGCCGTCCGGCCCGGCCGCTGACCCCTGGGCGGCAACGCGGCGGCGACCTCCTCATGTGTGACCGGCCCCCATAGGCACTCGAGAGCGACAGGTTCCGAGTGCGGGAGGAGGCGGTCACGAATGAAGCCCGCGGTGGAAATGGGCTTCTTAGTGAAGAGGTCCGCCCAGAAGTCCAGCAGACCAGGGATGGCAGGTGGCGGCTGGAGCAGGGTGCCATCCAAGAGGCCGCGCACGCAACGTGCACGCGACCTTCGGAAGGCATCCTGCGTTCTCGCATACTCCCAGCGGCGCCGCTTGCGCTTCTGCGTCGGCGGCGCTGCAGGCGGCCGCTTAGATGGTTGGCGCGGCCGCTGTGTCCTGGTGATCGATCTCTCCCCTCTGGACCCGACCGACGCAAGGGCATCCGGGAGCATGCCCAGGATGACATCGGGCGGCGTGCCCCGCCCTAGACCAATGACTCGATCCAGGGCAGAGAAACGCTGGGCGGAAGCAGGTAGCCCCGCCAGATGCTCCCAGATGGCGGCGTCAGTCGGCCCCTCCGGCGGCGGCCCGGTGGTGTCGGCCGCGAAGTCCTCGGCTGCGTCGACAGGCGGCGCAGCGGCCTCGCCCGCGTCAGGCAGCGGGCTCGCTGCTCCCCGGCGGGACGCCGGCTCTTCCCCCCGACCGATCTCAAGCGCCTCCATGAATTGGCGGACAAGCTGCTTGTGGGCAGCTTGCCGCCGTCGGCACTTGATTGCTTCGAGCGTTCGGTCGGGGAACATCCTGATGAGTTCTTGATTGACAAAGAAGAACCGGGCGTCCCTCTCAAGGAACAGTTCGGCCTCTGCCTTGGCGAGCGATAGGACTTCTTCCTCCGTCCACCTCGCGCGATGCCTCTCCGTGACGATCTCCGCGTTGGCGGCCGCAAGGTGTTGGCGGCGGCGATGGACCCCGAGACCGTTCTTGGTGGTGAAGCTGCGGTGGCACTCACTACAGGCGTAGATAGCTGCAACAGTTACAAGATCTTCGGCACGGCCGGTTGGCCGGCTAGGAGCTGGGGAAGCTGGGGTGGCACCTTCAGCGGAAGGGCCACCACTCGTATTTATTTGTCTGCTGCCCCCAACTTGAAAGGGATAATGCGAGGGGGGGCTGGTAACCCCCCCAAGCCCCTGGTGCGGTCTTCCACTCTGCGAAAATCAGCGGGCCCACGAGAAGGGGAGAAGACCGCAGGAGAGGAGAGGCTAAGAGGGCTAGGCCCATGTATTGCGCATCACTCTCCCTGTAACTACAACCCAAGGAAGGCACCTCGCAGCAGCAGCACGACTACATCAAGACCGCACTTCGAAAAGCCAAGTCCGGATGCAGCCACACCGCCGCCACTTGGCCGCCTTAAGAGAGTCATAGTTACTCCCGCCGTTTACCCGCGCTTGCTTGAATTTCTTCACGTTGACATTCAGAGCACTGGGCAGAAATCACATTGCGTCAACACCCGCTAGGGCCATCGCAATGCTTTGTTTTAATTAGACAGTCGGATTCCCCCAGTCCGTGCCAGTTCTGAGTTGATCGTTGAATGGCGGCCGAAGAGAATCCGCGCACCCGCGCGCCCCCGGAGGAGCACGCTAAGGCGGACGCGGCCTCGCAGCAAGGAAGATCCGTGGGAGGCCAAGGCACGGGACCGAGCTCGGATCCTGCGCGCAGGTTGAAGCACCGGGGCACGAACGCCGCGCAGGCGCGC
>NW_026046849.1:90000-92500 GCF_023864275.1 Schistocerca cancellata
AAGTAACGTGGGTACGATCTAAGGAACCATAACTGATTTAATGAGCCATTCGCGGTTTCACCTTAATGCGGCTTGTACTGAGACATGCATGGCTTAATCTTTGAGACAAGCATATGACTACTGGCAGGATCAACCAGGGAGCTGCGTCAACTAGAGCTGAGCAGCCGGCCGCCCGGGAGTGTGTCCCGGGGGCCCGCGCGAACACGCAAGCGTCCGCTCAATTATTCTGCAAACAGGAGGAGGCTGAGCTCCCCTGCACAATACACCTCGAAACCCTCTCAGGTCCCGGCGGCGCGCAGCGCCGTCCTAAGTACTTGGTCGGGTTCGAGAGAGGCGCAATCGCCCGGAGTTAGGCGAGTAGACGCTTTAGGTGCGACCACCCGTGCTCCCAACTGAGCTTGCCGCTGCCGACAGAGGCCCGGGAGCGTGCTGTCGTGGCATTGCCGGCGGGAGACAACACGCGCCACCTACGGTGACCGGCAGCTCCAACGCCAGCGCCACAGAAGGGAAAAGGCCCCACGTGGGTGCCGAAGCGAACTCTCCCAGCACAGCGCACGTGCCAACACGTCTGCACAACTGCGATACAAACCACCAGCGAGAACCGCTGGGGCGACCGAGCAGCAGACGGCGTCGCGGCGCCGAGTGCCGGGCGGCGGCGCATCCTCAACGCACACAGTCCTCAATCGGACCAGCACACTGCAGATGTCCACCGCGCTTCGCACCGGGCCGGCGAGGACCCACTTTGGCTGCACGGCGCCGCGCGCAGGGTGCCCCGGCGCGCAGCTGCGCCGCCTGCCGCGTCCGTCGGCCGGCGCGCCTGCCACTGGGCGCCCCCACCAGCCGGCTGTAGCGCGTGCGCCCACGCACCGCGCGGCCAGCACGCCGGGCGGCCCCCCCTCACCGGCCGGGGACAGTCCCACCCACCCACAGCCGCGTATCGCTTCACACCCAGATTCACATTCACGTTCGTTGGTATGGTGGGGACCGCTTCGTAGATGTACCGATCGTTGCCCTCACAGATGTACCTCCAGCAAGGACAACCGCACCACAACGGGTTACCAGTTGTTCATTTGCGTAACGTCACCAGTAAACGTACACGTCCATCCCCGTTTGCAAAGTCAACTATTATTGCATGCCTGCCTGTCAGGTGTCAAGACACAATACGTCCGCTCACATCCACGCAACAAAATGTGCCCAACTAGAGGGCACGTGGAAGGTGCCCCCGTACGTATGCGATGTCCATTGCGCGACCAACTGTCAACCGGCCTCTGTAGCATGTCGCAGATGTGGAACGCGGGGCACCGTGCTATCACATTGTGTGAGAAGAGACTACTACGTCTGCATACACGCGCCACTACATGAACAGACGGCTCATGCTGATCGCCATCCACCGCGTCCATTACTCCCACACGTCTCTATGGCGTACCACACTGCAATGCAGCTGTTATGGCGAGATGACACGTAGCTGTGTGCACAACATCTGGACGGTATGGTTCACCGCAGTCTTTGTACGGTCACACATGTGCCAGAGTGTATCATTCAGTACATGAGGACCGCTGTGCAGTACAGTGTGTGGGTTAGGCGTACATCGGCGGACAGTGGACACAGGACAGAACACGACGTAGACTGAGTGCTTCGGCATGCACCTGACCGACCAGCTTGCGAAGGCAGGGGGAAGGGGGAAGGGTGGGGGGGGGGGGGCGATGTACGTCCTGCTGGCGTCCACATTACAGTGTATAGCGTGAGCATGTAAAAAGGAAGCAACACTTGCGACGTGTTGAACATGAAACGATACACATGAGACCGGGGAGTGCGAGTCGCGAACTATTCTGAGCGGGTTGCGGTTGGACAACAATACATTAATGTAACGTGTCATATGCCAATTACAGAGCAGGGTAAGGCACAACCTGGGTCAGGTTAAGGCACAACCTGGGTCAGGTTAAGGCACAACCTGGGTCAGGTTAAGGCACAACCTGGGTCAGGTTAAGGCACAACCTGGGTCAGGTTAAGGCACAACCTGGGTCAGGTTAAGGCACAACCTGGGTCAGGTTAAGGCACAACCTGGGTCAGGTTAAGGCACAACCTGGGTCAGGTTAAGGCACAACCTGGGTCAGGTTAAGGCACAACCTGGGTCAGGTTAAGGCACAACCTGGGTCAGGTTCGGGCACAACCTGGGTCAGGTTCGGGCACAACCTGGGTCAGGTTCGGGCACAACCTGGGTCAGGTTCGGGCACAACCTGGGTCAGGTTCGGGCACAACCTGGGTCAGGTTCGGGCACAACCTGGGTCAGGTTCGGGCACAACCTGGGTCAGGTTCGGGCACAACCTGGGTCAGGTTCGGGCACAACCTGGGTCAGGTTCGGGCACAACCTGGGTCAGGTTCGGGCACAACCTGGGTCAGGTTCGGGCACAACCTGGGTCACGTTGGGGCACAACCTGGGTCACGTTGGGGCACGACGTGGGTCACGTTGGGGCACGACGTGGGGTAGATTGCGGCACAA
>NW_026046849.1:97500-102500 GCF_023864275.1 Schistocerca cancellata
GTCAGGCTTGCGAATTCCCTCAGGTGTTCGTAGGTGGGGCTTCACAGAGACATTGAAGCCCCTCTGCGCGAGTCCACGGGCGACATAACGCACAATCGCGTCATGCCGTTTGACCCGGGACCCGTGCGTCCTAAAGCAAGCCTGTAACACGTGGTTGGCGGTCTCCACGGCCTGGCAGCCCGCGCGGCATCTGGTGTCCGCCTCCCGCCCGCGACTGCGCCGTGCCTTCGTGGGGAAGGCGTTGATGCGGGCGCGGAGGGCGTCGATGAAGTTACGCCCAGATAGCAGGCGACTGGTGTCGGCGACCCACTGGTGTTGCCCCTTGACGGCGGCGGAAGATGACAGCGCCGCACCGTCAAAGGCAACATGCAGGCGTGCGGCCCACATCTCTCCAACCTGCGTCGACGATTTGAGGAGGTGGCCCTCCCACATAAGATGCCGCTCCAGCACCTCGACCTCACGCTGCACCTCGTCCCGGCCTGCACCGTCGGAGGCTGGCCCTATCCTCTTCAAAGCCAGGAGACGGGACCGGCGGAGAGTTAGCCCCATCCATCGGCATGATGGGATGCCGAGGCCTCCCTGGGCTACAGGAGCATGGAAGTAGCCCAGGGGAGTGTCCGCCGGAAGGCGGAACCATCTCCTGACGGCGGCCCTGATGGTCACGTCGGCCGCTTTCAAAGCACCCACACGGGTGCGGCTGAGGGCCAGCCCATGGTACAGGCCAGGCAGAAGTACGTTGGTGAGGGCGTGGAGGCGCTGTTGCGGCTTAAGCGGAGCTCGGGAGATGACGTCCAGTTGCTCCACCAGGTGGCGTCGTGGATTGAACACGCAGCGACCAGCGGTGGAGAATTGCAGTCCCAGGTACCGGAAGGTTTCACCCACACGTAGGGCAGGCACGGTGGTATTGCCTGCCTTGAAGGTCACATCTGCGTCGACCTTCACCTTCTTGTCGCGGCCAGATGCGACTAAGGCGAGGGTGAAACACTTCCGGGCGTTGATCTGCAGCCCCAGGTGGGCGAGGGCTGCGACGGCTGCGTCGATGAGGGACTGCAAACCCCTCGCGGTCGATGCAAACAGCAGGACGTCATCTGCGAAGGCCGCAGCGTTGACTCTGCGACCTAGAATCCGAGCTCCGATGTGGGAGGGCAGTTGGCTCAAAACATAGTCCACCGCAAAATTGAAAAGGAGGGGGGAGAGGGGGTCACCCTGACGTACTCCCCTTGCCGGCTGCACGGGCACGCCCACGCCGCCGCCGCCCGCTATCACCGTCGTGCTGCCCTCGTAGCACCTTTCGACGTACTCAATAAAGCAATCCGGCAGGCCATGCGCCCTCAGCACGGGGCGGAGGGCAGCATGGTCCACCGAATCAAACGCCTTAGAGACGTCGATCGACGCCACAAAAACAGAGCGACAGGAGCGAACTGCGTCGGTGAGAGCAGTGTCCAAGATGAAGGTGTTTTCCAACATCCCATCCCGGGGGATGAATGCCCGTTGACGTTCGTCCACAGCACAAGCACGCATCAGGCGTGACGCGAGAACCTTGTGAAAGGTCCGCGCCAACACCGAGCAGACCGTAATGGGGCGAAAGTCAGCGGGGGATGTTGGTGCAGCCGTTTTGGGGAGTAGTATCGTCCGCGCGCGAAGCAGACTCTCGGGGAGGGCGCGGGCCAGGAGGAAGAGGTTCAAGAGTTTCTCCAGGACTTCGTGCGGCAGACGCCGCAGCTCCGCTGGGGTAAGGCCGTCCGGCCCGGCTGCCGACCCCCTGGGCGGCAAGGCAGCAGCGACCTCCTCACGTGTGACCGGCCCCCACAGGCACTCGGGAGCGACAGGCTCCGAGTGCGGGAGAAGGCGGTCACGGATGAAGCCGGCGGTGGAGATCGGCTTCTTGGTGAAGAGGTCCGCCCAGAAGTCCAGCAGACCGGGGATGTCAGGTGGCGGCTGCAGCAGGGTGCCGTCCAGCAGGCCACGCACGCAACGCGCACGCGACCTGCGGAAGGCGTCCTGCGTCCGCGCGTACTCCCAACGGCGCCGCTTGCGCTTCTGCAGCGGCGGGGCGGCAGGCGGCCGCTTGGATGGTTGGCGCGGCCGCTGTGTCCTGGTACTCGTCCTCTCCCTCCTGGACCCGACCGACGCAAGGGCATCCGGGAGCATGCCCAGGATGACCTCAGGCGGCGTACCCCGCCCCAGACCAACAACTCGGTCCAGGGCAGAGAAACGCTGGGCGGAAGCAGGCAGCTCCGCGAGATGCTCCCAGATGGCGGCGTCAGTCGGCCCCTCCGCAGGCGGCCCGGTGGTGTCGGCCGCGAAGTCCGCAGCTGCGTCGTCGGACGGCGCAGCGCCATCGCCCGCGTCAGGCGGCTGCGTCCCCGCTCCCCGGCGGGACGCCGGCTCTTCCCCCCGACCGATCTCAAGTGCCTCCATGAATTCGCGGACAAGCTGCTTGTGGGCAGCTTGCCGCCGTCGGCACTTGATTGCCTCAAGCGTTCGGTCGGGGAACATCCTAATCAGCTCTTGGTTGACAAAGAAGAACCGAGCGTCCCTCTCAAGGAACAGTTCCGCCTCCGCTTTGGCGAGCGAAAGGACTTCTTCTTCCGTCCACCTCGCGCGGTGCCTCTCCGTGATGATCTCCGCGTTGGTGGCCGCCAGGTGTTGGCGGCGGCGGTGGACCCCGAGGCCGTTCTTGGTCGTAAATGTGCGGTGGCACTCTCTGCAGGCAAATGTAGCTACACAATCCATCGGATTCTCGACTCGGCCGGTTGGCCGGATAGGTGCTGGGGTAGCTGGGGTGGCACCTTCAGCGGAAGGGCCACCTTTTCTTCTCTCTTCTGTGCTGCCCCCAACTATAAAGGGATAATGCGAGGGGGGGCTGGTAACCCCCCCAAGCCCCTGGTGCGGTCTTCCACTCTGCGAAATCAGCGGGCCCACGTGAAGGGGAGAAGACCGCAGGAGAGGAGAGGCTAAGAGGGCTAGGCCCATGTATTGCGCATCACTCCCCCAGTAGCTACAACCCAAGGAAGGCACCTCGCAGCAGCAGCACGACTACATCAAGACCCTGCTTCGAGAAGCCGAGTCCGGATGCAGCCACACCGCCGCTACTTGGCCGCCTTAAGAGAGTCATAGTTACTCCCGCCGTTTACCCGCGCTTGCTTGAATTTCTTCACGTTGACATTCAGAGCACTGGGCAGAAATCACATTGCGTCAACACCCGCTAGGGCCATCGCAATGCTTTGTTTTAATTAGACAGTCGGATTCCCCCAGTCCGTGCCAGTTCTGAGTTGATCGTTGAATGGCGGCCGAAGAGAATCCGCGCACCCGCGCGCCCCCGGAGGAGCACGCTAAGGCGGACGCGGCCTCGCAGCAAGGAAGATCCGTGGGAGGCCAAGGCACGGGACCGAGCTCGGATCCTGCGCGCAGGTTGAAGCACCGGGGCACGAACGCCGCGCAGGCGCGCGCATCCTGCACCGCCGGCCAGCACGAGGCCAACCAACGGCGAGAGCAGACCACGCCCGCGCTAAACGCCCGCACTTACCGGCACCCCTACGGCACTCACCTCGCCCAGGCCCGGCACGTTAGCGCTGACCCACTTCCCGACCAAGCCCGACACGCCCCGATCCTCAGAGCCAATCCTTATCCCGAAGTTACGGATCCAATTTGCCGACTTCCCTTACCTACATTATTCTATCGACTAGAGGCTCTTCACCTTGGAGACCTGCTGCGGATATGGGTACGAACCGGCGCGACACCTCCACGTGGCCCTCTCCCGGATTTTCAAGGTCCGAGGGGAAGATCGGGACACCGCCGCAACTGCGGTGCTCTTCGCGTTCCAAACCCTATCTCCCTGCTAGAGGATTCCAGGGAACTCGAACGCTCATGCAGAAAAGAAAACTCTTCCCCGATCTCCCGACGGCGTCTCCGGGTCCTTTTGGGTTACCCCGACGAGCATCTCTAAAAGAGGGGCCCGACTTGTATCGGTTCCGCTGCCGGGTTCCGGAATAGGAACCGGATTCCCTTTCGCCCAACGGGGGCCAGCACAAAGTGCATCATGCTATGACGGCCCCCATCAACATCGGATTTCTCCTAGGGCTTAGGATCGACTGACTCGTGTGCAACGGCTGTTCACACGAAACCCTTCTCCGCGTCAGCCCTCCAGGGCCTCGCTGGAGTATTTGCTACTACCACCAAGATCTGCACCGACGGCGGCTCCAGGCAGGCTCACGCCCAGACCCTTCTGCGCCCACCGCCGCGACCCTCCTACTCGTCAGGGCTTCGCGGCCGGCCGCAAGGACCGGCCATGACTGCCAGACTGACGGCCGAGTATAGGCACGACGCTTCAGCGCCATCCATTTTCAGGGCTAGTTGCTTCGGCAGGTGAGTTGTTACACACTCCTTAGCGGATTCCGACTTCCATGGCCACCGTCCTGCTGTCTTAAGCAACCAACGCCTTTCATGGTTTCCCATGAGCGTCGATTCGGGCGCCTTAACTCGGCGTTTGGTTCATCCCACAGCGCCAGTTCTGCTTACCAAAAGTGGCCCACTTGGCACTCCGATCCGAGTCGTTTGCTCGCGGCTTCAGCATATCAAGCAAGCCGGAGATCTCACCCATTTAAAGTTTGAGAATAGGTTGAGGTCGTTTCGGCCCCAAGGCCTCTAATCATTCGCTTTACCGGATGAGACTCGTACGAGCACCAGCTATCCTGAGGGAAACTTCGGAGGGAACCAGCTACTAGATGGTTCGATTAGTCTTTCGCCCCTATACCCAGCTCCGACGATCGATTTGCACGTCAGAATCGCTACGGACCTCCATCAGGGTTTCCCCTGACTTCGTCCTGGCCAGGCATAGTTCACCATCTTTCGGGTCCCAACGTGTACGCTCTAGGTGCGCCTCACCTCGCAATGAGGACGAGACGCCCCGGGAGTGCGGAGGCCGCCGCCCCGTGAAGGGCGGGGAAGCCCCATCCTCCCTCGGCCCGCGCAAGGCGAGACCTTCACTTTCATTACGC
>NW_026046849.1:105000-110000 GCF_023864275.1 Schistocerca cancellata
TTCGAACCTCTAACTTTCGTTCTTGATTAATGAAAACATACTTGGCAAATGCTTTCGCTTCTGTTCGTCTTGCGACGATCCAAGAATTTCACCTCTAACGTCGCAATACGAATGCCCCCGCCTGTCCCTATTAATCATTACCTCGGGTTCCGAAAACCAACAAAATAGAACCGAGGTCCTATTCCATTATTCCATGCACACAGTATTCAGGCGGGCTTGCCTGCTTTAAGCACTCTAATTTGTTCAAAGTAAACGTGCCGGCCCACCCAGACACTCAATAAAGAGCACCTTGGTAGGATTTCAACGGGGTCCGCCTCGGGACGCACGAACACGCACGAGGCGGTCGCACGCCTTCGGCTCGCCCCACCGGCAGGACGTCCCACGATACATGCCAGTTAAACACCGACGGGCGGTGAACCAACAGCGTGGGACACAAATCCAACTACGAGCTTTTTAACCGCAACAACTTTAATATACGCTATTGGAGCTGGAATTACCGCGGCTGCTGGCACCAGACTTGCCCTCCAATAGATACTCGTTAAAGGATTTAAAGTGTACTCATTCCGATTACGGGGCCTCGGATGAGTCCCGTATCGTTATTTTTCGTCACTACCTCCCCGTGCCGGGAGTGGGTAATTTGCGCGCCTGCTGCCTTCCTTGGATGTGGTAGCCGTTTCTCAGGCTCCCTCTCCGGAATCGAACCCTGATTCCCCGTTACCCGTTACAACCATGGTAGGCGCAGAACCTACCATCGACAGTTGATAAGGCAGACATTTGAAAGATGCGTCGCCGGTACGAGGACCGTGCGATCAGCCCAAAGTTATTCAGAGTCACCAAGGCAAACGGACCGGACGAGCCGACCGATTGGTTTTGATCTAATAAAAGCGTCCCTTCCATCTCTGGTCGGGACTCTGTTTGCATGTATTAGCTCTAGAATTACCACAGTTATCCAAGTAACGTGGGTACGATCTAAGGAACCATAACTGATTTAATGAGCCATTCGCGGTTTCACCTTAATGCGGCTTGTACTGAGACATGCATGGCTTAATCTTTGAGACAAGCATATGACTACTGGCAGGATCAACCAGGGAGCTGCGTCAACTAGAGCTGAGCAGCCGGCCGCCCGGGAGTGTGTCCCGGGGGCCCGCGCGAACACGCAAGCGTCCGCTCAATTATTCTGCAAACAGGAGGAGGCTGAGCTCCCCTGCACAATACACCTCGAAACCCTCTCAGGTCCCGGCGGCGCGCAGCGCCGTCCTAAGTACTTGGTCGGGTTCGAGAGAGGCGCAATCGCCCGGAGTTAGGCGAGTAGACGCTTTAGGTGCGACCACCCGTGCTCCCAACTGAGCTTGCCGCTGCCGACAGAGGCCCGGGAGCGTGCTGTCGTGGCATTGCCGGCGGGAGACAACACGCGCCACCTACGGTGACCGGCAGCTCCAACGCCAGCGCCACAGAAGGGAAAAGGCCCCACGTGGGTGCCGAAGCGAACTCTCCCAGCACAGCGCACGTGCCAACACGTCTGCACAACTGCGATACAAACCACCAGCGAGAACCGCTGGGGCGACCGAGCAGCAGACGGCGTCGCGGCGCCGAGTGCCGGGCGGCGGCGCATCCTCAACGCACACAGTCCTCAATCGGACCAGCACACTGCAGATGTCCACCGCGCTTCGCACCGGGCCGGCGAGGACCCACTTTGGCTGCACGGCGCCGCGCGCAGGGTGCCCCGGCGCGCAGCTGCGCCGCCTGCCGCGTCCGTCGGCCGGCGCGCCTGCCACTGGGCGCCCCCACCAGCCGGCTGTAGCGCGTGCGCCCACGCACCGCGCGGCCAGCACGCCGGGCGGCCCCCCCTCACCGGCCGGGGACAGTCCCACCCACCCACAGCCGCGTATCGCTTCACACCCAGATTCACATTCACGTTCGTTGGTATGGTGGGGACCGCTTCGTAGCTGTACCGATCGTTGCCCTCACAGATGTACCTCCAGCAAGGACAACCGCACCACAACGGGTTACCAGTTGTTCATTTGCGTAACGTCACCAGTAAACGTACACGTCCATCCCCGTTTGCAAAGTCAACTATTATTGCATGCCTGCCTGTCAGGTGTCAAGACACAATACGTCCGCTCACATCCACGCAACAAAATGTGCCCAACTAGAGGGCACGTGGAAGGTGCCCCCGTACGTATGCGATGTCCATTGCGCGACCAACTGTCAACCGGCCTCTGTAGCATGTCGCAGATGTGGAACGCGGGGCACCGTGCTATCACATTGTGTGAGAAGAGACTACTACGTCTGCATACACGCGCCACTACATGAACAGACGGCTCATGCTGATCGCCATCCACCGCGTCCATTACTCCCACACGTCTCTATGGCGTACCACACTGCAATGCAGCTGTTATGGCGAGATGACACGTAGCTGTGTGCACAACATCTGGACGGTATGGTTCACCGCAGTCTTTGTACGGTCACACATGTGCCAGAGTGTATCATTCAGTACATGAGGACCGCTGTGCAGTACAGTGTGTGGGTTAGGCGTACATCGGCGGACAGTGGACACAGGACAGAACACGACGTAGACTGAGTGCTTCGGCATGCACCTGACCGACCAGCTTGCGAAGGCAGGGGGAAGGGGGAAGGGTGGGGGGGGGGGGCGATGTACGTCCTGCTGGCGTCCACATTACAGTGTATAGCGTGAGCATGTAAAAAGGAAGCAACACTTGCGACGTGTTGAACATGAAACGATACACATGAGACCGGGGAGTGCGAGTCGCGAACTATTCTGAGCAGGTTGCGGTTGGACAACAATACATTAATGTAACGTGTCATATGCCAATTACAGAGCAGGGTAAGGCACAACCTGGGTCAGGTTAAGGCACAACCTGGGTCAGGTTAAGGCACAACCTGGGTCAGGTTAAGGCACAACCTGGGTCAGGTTAAGGCACAACCTGGGTCAGGTTAAGGCACAACCTGGGTCAGGTTAAGGCACAACCTGGGTCAGGTTAAGGCACAACCTGGGTCAGGTTAAGGCACAACCTGGGTCAGGTTAAGGCACAACCTGGGTCAGGTTAAGGCACAACCTGGGTCAGGTTCGGGCACAACCTGGGTCAGGTTCGGGCACAACCTGGGTCAGGTTCGGGCACAACCTGGGTCAGGTTCGGGCACAACCTGGGTCAGGTTCGGGCACAACCTGGGTCAGGTTCGGGCACAACCTGGGTCAGGTTCGGGCACAACCTGGGTCAGGTTCGGGCACAACCTGGGTCAGGTTCGGGCACAACCTGGGTCAGGTTCGGGCACAACCTGGGTCAGGTTCGGGCACAACCTGGGTCAGGTTCGGGCACAACCTGGGTCACGTTGGGGCACAACCTGGGTCACGTTGGGGCACGACGTGGGTCACGTTGGGGCACGACGTGGGGTAGATTGCGGCACAACTTGGGGTAGATTGCGGCACAACTTGGGGTAGATTGCGGCACAACTTGGGGTAGATTGCGGCACAACTTGGGGTAGATTGCGGCACAAATTGCATTACATTGCGGTACAAATTGCATTACATTGCGGTACAAATTGCATTACATTGCGGTACAAATTGCATTACATTGCGGTACAAATTGCATTACATTGCGGTACAAATTGCGGTACAAATTGCGTTACATTGCGGTGCATATTGAGTTACATTGCGGTGCATATTGAGTTAGGTAACGGTGCAAAATAGGTTAGGTTAAGGTGCGACATAGGTTAGGTTAAGGTGCAACATAGGTTAGGTTAGGGTGCAAGATGGGTTAGGTTAAGGTGACATAGGTTAGGTTAAGGTGACATAGGTTAGGTTAAGGTGACATAGGTTAGGTTAAGGTGACATAGGTTAGGTTAAGGTGACATAGGTTAGGTTAAGGTGACATAGGTTAGGTTAAGGTGACATAGGTTAGGTTAAGGTGACATAGGTTAGGTTAAGGTGACATAGGTTAGGTTAAGGTGACATAGGTTAGGTTAAGGTGACATAGGTTAGGTTAAGGTGACATAGGTTAGGTTAAGGTGACATAGGTTAGGTTAAGGTGACATAGGTTAGGTTAAGGTGACATAGGTTAGGTTAAGGTGACATAGGTTAGGTTAAGGTACAAACTGGGTTGTTTTATGGTACACATTGCGTTGTAGTACAGTACATGTTATGTTTGGGTACGGTACACAATGTGGTATGGGATGGCGTGTTGGGGGGGGGGGGGGCGAGGTTCGTTGATATTGACCATAGGAAGTGGATGCGCGAGGCAGCGTCAGTGTGTCAAAGGAGGTATGTCACGTCGGGATGCGCTTTTCGCTAGTGAGAGGGGGGCGCGCCGTGTCTGTGGTTGCGGCAGACCTGTGTGTTTCATTCCCGCCGGTGTATTTGTGCTGTAAGACGATGGAGTGTGGTGATGTTGGGTGCACCCCTGTGTAGGACATGTGTGGGTGTTGATGGCTTATCTGAGCAATTGTGGTTGTCGGACGAGTGGGATATTGTGTTTTATGATTGGACCTCCTGGCCTGGTTATCATAGTCTGGTTGGTGTATTGTGGCGCATAGGATGCACCGGACGTTGGTCCATGCTGGCGCTTAATTATTGAATCTGTGTCTGTTACAGGCAGAGAGTAGTGTGTGATAGAGTGTGTGGGTGACGTGTGGTTACTTTTGTTTGCACAGACGTTCAGCATGTATAGGGGCATTTGCGTATTTGATCTATCTATGTGGGCATGCATAGTTTACTGAGCAGTGCTGCGAGGTGACTGAACTACGAGCGACGTACTCATTTACAGCGGAATGGTTGCCTTCTACCAAAGATGGAGTATCGACTCTACGACAGCGTTGGCACCGCAGGAACCGGTGTCGTAAAATGGCCCCCACACCGTCATCGTTGTGCGGGGTAGGGACCGTCCATATTCTGAGAGGAGCCCTGTTTGCCACAGGGCGTGGGGTCTCGCGTCCTGCGGTTCAGTGCCCCCAGGGAAGCGCGCGGAGGTGGTGCTGCTGCTGCT
>NW_026046849.1:117500-122500 GCF_023864275.1 Schistocerca cancellata
GATTTCAACGGGGTCCGCCTCGGGACGCACGAACACGCACGAGGCGGTCGCACGCCTTCGGCTCGCCCCACCGGCAGGACGTCCCACGATACATGCCAGTTAAACACCGACGGGCGGTGAACCAACAGCGTGGGACACAAATCCAACTACGAGCTTTTTAACCGCAACAACTTTAATATACGCTATTGGAGCTGGAATTACCGCGGCTGCTGGCACCAGACTTGCCCTCCAATAGATACTCGTTAAAGGATTTAAAGTGTACTCATTCCGATTACGGGGCCTCGGATGAGTCCCGTATCGTTATTTTTCGTCACTACCTCCCCGTGCCGGGAGTGGGTAATTTGCGCGCCTGCTGCCTTCCTTGGATGTGGTAGCCGTTTCTCAGGCTCCCTCTCCGGAATCGAACCCTGATTCCCCGTTACCCGTTACAACCATGGTAGGCGCAGAACCTACCATCGACAGTTGATAAGGCAGACATTTGAAAGATGCGTCGCCGGTACGAGGACCGTGCGATCAGCCCAAAGTTATTCAGAGTCACCAAGGCAAACGGACCGGACGAGCCGACCGATTGGTTTTGATCTAATAAAAGCGTCCCTTCCATCTCTGGTCGGGACTCTGTTTGCATGTATTAGCTCTAGAATTACCACAGTTATCCAAGTAACGTGGGTACGATCTAAGGAACCATAACTGATTTAATGAGCCATTCGCGGTTTCACCTTAATGCGGCTTGTACTGAGACATGCATGGCTTAATCTTTGAGACAAGCATATGACTACTGGCAGGATCAACCAGGGAGCTGCGTCAACTAGAGCTGAGCAGCCGGCCGCCCGGGAGTGTGTCCCGGGGGCCCGCGCGAACACGCAAGCGTCCGCTCAATTATTCTGCAAACAGGAGGAGGCTGAGCTCCCCTGCACAATACACCTCGAAACCCTCTCAGGTCCCGGCGGCGCGCAGCGCCGTCCTAAGTACTTGGTCGGGTTCGAGAGAGGCGCAATCGCCCGGAGTTAGGCGAGTAGACGCTTTAGGTGCGACCACCCGTGCTCCCAACTGAGCTTGCCGCTGCCGACAGAGGCCCGGGAGCGTGCTGTCGTGGCATTGCCGGCGGGAGACAACACGCGCCACCTACGGTGACCGGCAGCTCCAACGCCAGCGCCACAGAAGGGAAAAGGCCCCACGTGGGTGCCGAAGCGAACTCTCCCAGCACAGCGCACGTGCCAACACGTCTGCACAACTGCGATACAAACCACCAGCGAGAACCGCTGGGGCGACCGAGCAGCAGACGGCGTCGCGGCGCCGAGTGCCGGGCGGCGGCGCATCCTCAACGCACACAGTCCTCAATCGGACCAGCACACTGCAGATGTCCACCGCGCTTCGCACCGGGCCGGCGAGGACCCACTTTGGCTGCACGGCGCCGCGCGCAGGGTGCCCCGGCGCGCAGCTGCGCCGCCTGCCGCGTCCGTCGGCCGGCGCGCCTGCCACTGGGCGCCCCCACCAGCCGGCTGTAGCGCGTGCGCCCACGCACCGCGCGGCCAGCACGCCGGGCGGCCCCCCCTCACCGGCCGGGGACAGTCCCACCCACCCACAGCCGCGTATCGCTTCACACCCAGATTCACATTCACGTTCGTTGGTATGGTGGGGACCGCTTCGTAGCTGTACCGATCGTTGCCCTCACAGATGTACCTCCAGCAAGGACAACCGCACCACAACGGGTTACCAGTTGTTCATTTGCGTAACGTCACCAGTAAACGTACACGTCCATCCCCGTTTGCAAAGTCAACTATTATTGCATGCCTGCCTGTCAGGTGTCAAGACACAATACGTCCGCTCACATCCACGCAACAAAATGTGCCCAACTAGAGGGCACGTGGAAGGTGCCCCCGTACGTATGCGATGTCCATTGCGCGACCAACTGTCAACCGGCCTCTGTAGCATGTCGCAGATGTGGAACGCGGGGCACCGTGCTATCACATTGTGTGAGAAGAGACTACTACGTCTGCATACACGCGCCACTACATGAACAGACGGCTCATGCTGATCGCCATCCACCGCGTCCATTACTCCCACACGTCTCTATGGCGTACCACACTGCAATGCAGCTGTTATGGCGAGATGACACGTAGCTGTGTGCACAACATCTGGACGGTATGGTTCACCGCAGTCTTTGTACGGTCACACATGTGCCAGAGTGTATCATTCAGTACATGAGGACCGCTGTGCAGTACAGTGTGTGGGTTAGGCGTACATCGGCGGACAGTGGACACAGGACAGAACACGACGTAGACTGAGTGCTTCGGCATGCACCTGACCGACCAGCTTGCGAAGGCAGGGGGAAGGGGGAAGGGTGGGGGGGGGGGCGATGTACGTCCTGCTGGCGTCCACATTACAGTGTATAGCGTGAGCATGTAAAAAGGAAGCAACACTTGCGACGTGTTGAACATGAAACGATACACATGAGACCGGGGAGTGCGAGTCGCGAACTATTCTGAGCGGGTTGCGGTTGGACAACAATACATTAATGTAACGTGTCATATGCCAATTACAGAGCAGGGTAAGGCACAACCTGGGTCAGGTTAAGGCACAACCTGGGTCAGGTTAAGGCACAACCTGGGTCAGGTTAAGGCACAACCTGGGTCAGGTTAAGGCACAACCTGGGTCAGGTTAAGGCACAACCTGGGTCAGGTTAAGGCACAACCTGGGTCAGGTTAAGGCACAACCTGGGTCAGGTTAAGGCACAACCTGGGTCAGGTTAAGGCACAACCTGGGTCAGGTTAAGGCACAACCTGGGTCAGGTTAAGGCACAACCTGGGTCAGGTTAAGGCACAACCTGGGTCAGGTTCGGGCACAACCTGGGTCAGGTTCGGGCACAACCTGGGTCAGGTTCGGGCACAACCTGGGTCAGGTTCGGGCACAACCTGGGTCAGGTTCGGGCACAACCTGGGTCAGGTTCGGGCACAACCTGGGTCAGGTTCGGGCACAACCTGGGTCAGGTTCGGGCACAACCTGGGTCAGGTTCGGGCACAACCTGGGTCAGGTTCGGGCACAACCTGGGTCAGGTTCGGGCACAACCTGGGTCAGGTTCGGGCACAACCTGGGTCACGTTGGGGCACGACGTGGGGTAGATTGCGGCACAACTTGGGGTAGATTGCGGCACAACTTGGGGTAGATTGCGGCACAACTTGGGGTAGATTGCGGCACAACTTGGGGTAGATTGCGGCACAACTTGGGGTAGATTGCGGCACAACTTGGGGTAGATTGCGGCACAAATTGCATTACATTGCGGTACAAATTGCATTACATTGCGGTACAAATTGCATTACATTGCGGTACAAATTGCATTACATTGCGGTACAAATTGCATTACATTGCGGTACAAATTGCGGTACAAATTGCGTTACATTGCGGTGCATATTGAGTTACATTGCGGTGCATATTGAGTTAGGTAACGGTGCAAAATAGGTTAGGTTAAGGTGCGACATAGGTTAGGTTAAGGTGCAACATAGGTTAGGTTAGGGTGCAAGATGGGTTAGGTTAAGGTGACATAGGTTAGGTTAAGGTGACATAGGTTAGGTTAAGGTGACATAGGTTAGGTTAAGGTGACATAGGTTAGGTTAAGGTGACATAGGTTAGGTTAAGGTGACATAGGTTAGGTTAAGGTGACATAGGTTAGGTTAAGGTGACATAGGTTAGGTTAAGGTGACATAGGTTAGGTTAAGGTGACATAGGTTAGGTTAAGGTGACATAGGTTAGGTTAAGGTGACATAGGTTAGGTTAAGGTGACATAGGTTAGGTTAAGGTGACATAGGTTAGGTTAAGGTGACATAGGTTAGGTTAAGGTGACATAGGTTAGGTTAAGGTGACATAGGTTAGGTTAAGGTACAAACTGGGTTGTTTTATGGTACACATTGCGTTGTAGTACAGTACATGTTATGTTTGGGTACGGTACACAATGTGGTATGGGATGGCGTGTTGGGGGGGGGGGGGCGAGGTTCGTTGATATTGACCGTAGGAAGTGGATGCGCGAGGCAGCGTCAGTGTGTCAAAGGAGGTATGTCACGTCGGGATGCGCTTTTCGCTAGTGAGAGGGGGGCGCGCCGTGTCTGTGGTTGCGGCAGACCTGTGTGTTTCATTCCCGCCGGTGTATTTGTGCTGTAAGACGATGGAGTGTGGTGATGTTGGGTGCACCCCTGTGTAGGACATGTGTGGGTGTTGATGGCTTATCTGAGCAATTGTGGTTGTCGGACGAGTGGGATATTGTGTTTTATGATTGGACCTCCTGGCCTGGTTATCATAGTCTGGTTGGTGTATTGTGGCGCATAGGATGCACCGGACGTTGGTCCATGCTGGCGCTTAATTATTGAATCTGTGTCTGTTACAGGCAGAGAGTAGTGTGTGATAGAGTGTGTGGGTGACGTGTGGTTACTTTTGTTTGCACAGACGTTCAGCATGTATAGGGGCATTTGCGTATTTGATCTATCTATGTGGGCATGCATAGTTTACTGAGCAGTGCTGCGAGGTGACTGAACTACGAGCGACGTACTCATTTACAGCGGAATGGTTGCCTTCTACCAAAGATGGAGTATCGACTCTACGACAGCGTTGGCACCGCAGGAACCGGTGTCGTAAAATGGCCCCCACACCGTCATCGTTGTGCGGGGTAGGGACCGTCCATATTCTGAGAGGAGCCCTGTTTGCCACAGGGCGTGGGGTCTCGCGTCCTGCGGTTCAGTGCCCCCAGGGAAGCGCGCGGAGGTGGTGCTGCTGCTGCTGTAGCAAGCGAGCTACTTAGAGCATGTATAGGGACAGCGGGAATATGGCATATTGCATATAACTCTTCATGAAACGCAAGATATAGGGGTGGATTGCACGTTACGAGTGCGGGAAGAGTCCGCCGTTCATCCGCTGGAGTTGCGATTTGGGCGGTTGGGGTGGGGCACGTGCGGGTGCGGGTGCGGGTGGAGCGATTGTCGGTCGACGACCTCGTGCGGCGCAGGCACTGGCGT
>NW_026046849.1:130000-135000 GCF_023864275.1 Schistocerca cancellata
GATACTCGTTAAAGGATTTAAAGTGTACTCATTCCGATTACGGGGCCTCGGATGAGTCCCGTATCGTTATTTTTCGTCACTACCTCCCCGTGCCGGGAGTGGGTAATTTGCGCGCCTGCTGCCTTCCTTGGATGTGGTAGCCGTTTCTCAGGCTCCCTCTCCGGAATCGAACCCTGATTCCCCGTTACCCGTTACAACCATGGTAGGCGCAGAACCTACCATCGACAGTTGATAAGGCAGACATTTGAAAGATGCGTCGCCGGTACGAGGACCGTGCGATCAGCCCAAAGTTATTCAGAGTCACCAAGGCAAACGGACCGGACGAGCCGACCGATTGGTTTTGATCTAATAAAAGCGTCCCTTCCATCTCTGGTCGGGACTCTGTTTGCATGTATTAGCTCTAGAATTACCACAGTTATCCAAGTAACGTGGGTACGATCTAAGGAACCATAACTGATTTAATGAGCCATTCGCGGTTTCACCTTAATGCGGCTTGTACTGAGACATGCATGGCTTAATCTTTGAGACAAGCATATGACTACTGGCAGGATCAACCAGGGAGCTGCGTCAACTAGAGCTGAGCATCCGGCCGCCCGGGAGTGTGTCCCGGGGGCCCGCGCGAACACGCAAGCGTCCGCTCAATTATTCTGCAAACAGGAGGAGGCTGAGCTCCCCTGCACAATACACCTCGAAACCCTCTCAGGTCCCGGCGGCGCGCAGCGCCGTCCTAAGTACTTGGTCGGGTTCGAGAGAGGCGCAATCGCCCGGAGTTAGGCGAGTAGACGCTTTAGGTGCGACCACCCGTGCTCCCAACTGAGCTTGCCGCTGCCGACAGAGGCCCGGGAGCGTGCTGTCGTGGCATTGCCGGCGGGAGACAACACGCGCCACCTACGGTGACCGGCAGCTCCAACGCCAGCGCCACAGAAGGGAAAAGGCCCCACGTGGGTGCCGAAGCGAACTCTCCCAGCACAGCGCACGTGCCAACACGTCTGCACAACTGCGATACAAACCACCAGCGAGAACCGCTGGGGCGACCGAGCAGCAGACGGCGTCGCGGCGCCGAGTGCCGGGCGGCGGCGCATCCTCAACGCACACAGTCCTCAATCGGACCAGCACACTGCAGATGTCCACCGCGCTTCGCACCGGGCCGGCGAGGACCCACTTTGGCTGCACGGCGCCGCGCGCAGGGTGCCCCGGCGCGCAGCTGCGCCGCCTGCCGCGTCCGTCGGCCGGCGCGCCTGCCACTGGGCGCCCCCACCAGCCGGCTGTAGCGCGTGCGCCCACGCACCGCGCGGCCAGCACGCCGGGCGGCCCCCCCTCACCGGCCGGGGACAGTCCCACCCACCCACAGCCGCGTATCGCTTCACACCCAGATTCACATTCACGTTCGTTGGTATGGTGGGGACCGCTTCGTAGCTGTACCGATCGTTGCCCTCACAGATGTACCTCCAGCAAGGACAACCGCACCACAACGGGTTACCAGTTGTTCATTTGCGTAACGTCACCAGTAAACGTACACGTCCATCCCCGTTTGCAAAGTCAACTATTATTGCATGCCTGCCTGTCAGGTGTCAAGACACAATACGTCCGCTCACATCCACGCAACAAAATGTGCCCAACTAGAGGGCACGTGGAAGGTGCCCCCGTACGTATGCGATGTCCATTGCGCGACCAACTGTCAACCGGCCTCTGTAGCATGTCGCAGATGTGGAACGCGGGGCACCGTGCTATCACATTGTGTGAGAAGAGACTACTACGTCTGCATACACGCGCCACTACATGAACAGACGGCTCATGCTGATCGCCATCCACCGCGTCCATTACTCCCACACGTCTCTATGGCGTACCACACTGCAATGCAGCTGTTATGGCGAGATGACACGTAGCTGTGTGCACAACATCTGGACGGTATGGTTCACCGCAGTCTTTGTACGGTCACACATGTGCCAGAGTGTATCATTCAGTACATGAGGACCGCTGTGCAGTACAGTGTGTGGGTTAGGCGTACATCGGCGGACAGTGGACACAGGACAGAACACGACGTAGACTGAGTGCTTCGGCATGCACCTGACCGACCAGCTTGCGAAGGCAGGGGGAAGGGGGAAGGGTGGGGGGGGGCGATGTACGTCCTGCTGGCGTCCACATTACAGTGTATAGCGTGAGCATGTAAAAAGGAAGCAACACTTGCGACGTGTTGAACATGAAACGATACACATGAGACCGGGGAGTGCGAGTCGCGAACTATTCTGAGCGGGTTGCGGTTGGACAACAATACATTAATGTAACGTGTCATATGCCAATTACAGAGCAGGGTAAGGCACAACCTGGGTCAGGTTAAGGCACAACCTGGGTCAGGTTAAGGCACAACCTGGGTCAGGTTAAGGCACAACCTGGGTCAGGTTAAGGCACAACCTGGGTCAGGTTAAGGCACAACCTGGGTCAGGTTAAGGCACAACCTGGGTCAGGTTAAGGCACAACCTGGGTCAGGTTAAGGCACAACCTGGGTCAGGTTAAGGCACAACCTGGGTCAGGTTAAGGCACAACCTGGGTCAGGTTAAGGCACAACCTGGGTCAGGTTAAGGCACAACCTGGGTCAGGTTAAGGCACAACCTGGGTCAGGTTCGGGCACAACCTGGGTCAGGTTCGGGCACAACCTGGGTCAGGTTCGGGCACAACCTGGGTCAGGTTCGGGCACAACCTGGGTCAGGTTCGGGCACAACCTGGGTCAGGTTCGGGCACAACCTGGGTCAGGTTCGGGCACAACCTGGGTCAGGTTCGGGCACAACCTGGGTCAGGTTCGGGCACAACCTGGGTCAGGTTCGGGCACAACCTGGGTCAGGTTCGGGCACAACCTGGGTCACGTTGGGGCACAACCTGGGTCACGTTGGGGCACGACGTGGGTCACGTTGGGGCACGACGTGGGGTAGATTGCGGCACAACTTGGGGTAGATTGCGGCACAACTTGGGGTAGATTGCGGCACAACTTGGGGTAGATTGCGGCACAACTTGGGGTAGATTGCGGCACAAATTGCATTACATTGCGGTACAAATTGCATTACATTGCGGTACAAATTGCATTACATTGCGGTACAAATTGCATTACATTGCGGTACAAATTGCATTACATTGCGGTACAAATTGCATTACATTGCGGTACAAATTGCGGTACAAATTGCGTTACATTGCGGTGCATATTGAGTTACATTGCGGTGCATATTGAGTTAGGTAACGGTGCAAAATAGGTTAGGTTAAGGTGCGACATAGGTTAGGTTAAGGTGCAACATAGGTTAGGTTAGGGTGCAAGATGGGTTAGGTTAAGGTGACATAGGTTAGGTTAAGGTGACATAGGTTAGGTTAAGGTGACATAGGTTAGGTTAAGGTGACATAGGTTAGGTTAAGGTGACATAGGTTAGGTTAAGGTGACATAGGTTAGGTTAAGGTGACATAGGTTAGGTTAAGGTGACATAGGTTAGGTTAAGGTGACATAGGTTAGGTTAAGGTGACATAGGTTAGGTTAAGGTGACATAGGTTAGGTTAAGGTGACATAGGTTAGGTTAAGGTGACATAGGTTAGGTTAAGGTGACATAGGTTAGGTTAAGGTGACATAGGTTAGGTTAAGGTGACATAGGTTAGGTTAAGGTGACATAGGTTAGGTTAAGGTGACATAGGTTAGGTTAAGGTACAAACTGGGTTGTTTTATGGTACACATTGCGTTGTAGTACAGTACATGTTATGTTTGGGTACGGTACACAATGTGGTATGGGATGGCGTGTTGGGGGGGGGGGGGGGGGGCGAGGTTCGTTGATATTGACCGTAGGAAGTGGATGCGCGAGGCAGCGTCAGTGTGTCAAAGGAGGTATGTCACGTCGGGATGCGCTTTTCGCTAGTGAGAGGGGGGCGCGCCGTGTCTGTGGTTGCGGCAGACCTGTGTGTTTCATTCCCGCCGGTGTATTTGTGCTGTAAGACGATGGAGTGTGGTGATGTTGGGTGCACCCCTGTGTAGGACATGTGTGGGTGTTGATGGCTTATCTGAGCAATTGTGGTTGTCGGACGAGTGGGATATTGTGTTTTATGATTGGACCTCCTGGCCTGGTTATCATAGTCTGGTTGGTGTATTGTGGCGCATAGGATGCACCGGACGTTGGTCCATGCTGGCGCTTAATTATTGAATCTGTGTCTGTTACAGGCAGAGAGTAGTGTGTGATAGAGTGTGTGGGTGACGTGTGGTTACTTTTGTTTGCACAGACGTTCAGCATGTATAGGGGCATTTGCGTATTTGATCTATCTATGTGGGCATGCATAGTTTACTGAGCAGTGCTGCGAGGTGACTGAACTACGAGCGACGTACTCATTTACAGCGGAATGGTTGCCTTCTACCAAAGATGGAGTATCGACTCTACGACAGCGTTGGCACCGCAGGAACCGGTGTCGTAAAATGGCCCCCACACCGTCATCGTTGTGCGGGGTAGGGACCGTCCATATTCTGAGAGGAGCCCTGTTTGCCACAGGGCGTGGGGTCTCGCGTCCTGCGGTTCAGTGCCCCCAGGGAAGCGCGCGGAGGTGGTGCTGCTGCTGCTGTAGCAAGCGAGCTACTTAGAGCATGTATAGGGACAGCGGGAATATGGCATATTGCATATAACTCTTCATGAAACGCAAGATATAGGGGTGGATTGCACGTTACGAGTGCGGGAAGAGTCCGCCGTTCATCCGCTGGAGTTGCGATTTGGGCGGTTGGGGTGGGGCACGTGCGGGTGCGGGTGCGGGTGGAGCGATTGTCGGTCGACGACCTCGTGCGGCGCAGGCACTGGCGTTGGGGCTCCTGTGGTGGACAGATGATGCAGGCTTTGTGGGTGGCGTCGAAAACTGGGCACTGTGGGACCTAGCGATGTTGTAGTCGGCGTGGCGTCGCCTAGATGGCGGTATCGTCGGTGCAGCAGGTCATGTTGCGGGGGACCTGCAGATGGCGGTATTTTTGTTTGTGGTGCGCTCGCCATGGTGGA
>NW_026046849.1:140000-155000 GCF_023864275.1 Schistocerca cancellata
GGGGTCATTCTGATCACAGTCAGATACCCACTTTTTCCAGGTCTTCTCTTTGGCTTGGACGATTTCTCTGTTATATTTGTTTTTCGTCCTGTTGTAGTGCTGTTTTGCTTCTTCTGTAGCAGTGTGGTTGTTACTTCTCCGTGCTCGCTGTAATGTACGTCGTGCAGATATGGTGTCACGCCTCAAGTCAGCAAGAGTTGCACTCCACCATGGAACTGGGCTCTGCACACGAGTTCGCTTTCTCATGGATCTGCTGCAGGATTCATAGATAGCTTCCTGCAGTCTGGTAGCCATTCCATTTACACCGTTTGTCCCCTGTGGCCAGTTCTCTGTGGACTTGACAAGCTGTTTGTCAAAGATGGGCCACTTTGCAAAGTTTGTGTTATATGTCGCCAATTTCTCTGTCTCTCTCCTCCTTTGGGGTGCTTTGATATTGTATGTTATAGCCCTGTGGTCACTTGATGTCCATTCCTCATGAATCATCCAGTTGCACAGAGCTCTGGCTGCTGGGGGAGTACAGATTGTCACATCGATGTTGCTTTGTCCATTTGGGCCACAGTATGTTGTGAGGTCTGACATTTCGTTCATCACTATTAGTCCTCTTTGTGCGATGAAGTCTTCAAGCATTCTGCCCGCTTCATCTGTCATGGAACTATACCAGATTGGTGAGTTTGCGTTCGAGTCCAGTCCTACTATGACCGGTTTCCCTTCTAGCTGATCCAGGAGAGTGTCTAATTTTTGCAGGAATTCGTCTATAGGTGCCCCATATTGGCAGTATATACTGGCTATGTACATTTCCCCAAATTCTCCGTTAATGCTGGCGACAGCCATGTGGGTATTGCTGAAGTTTGTCAGCTGCATAGCTGTTATCACTTGAGATCTGGTTGCTATTGCTGCCTTTGGTGGACCATCTTTAGAGTTGTACATAAGTTGGAAATCTGGTGGATATCCACCTACGATATTATTGAGACAGTAGGGCTCTTGGATCAATAGCACATCTATGTTTTCCTCAAGGATTCGGTGCGCCAGTTGGTCTGGAACTATCCTTGCTCTTTGCCCATTTATCTGTAATATTTTTATGTCTCTGTACTGTGTTCCTGTCTGCATTCTTCTTCCTCGTTGTGGCACTCCATTGTTGTTATTGTCCATAGTCAGTTCTACTGTTTTGTATTGTCTTGATCCTAATGTATTCTGGGCATGTTTTGTCAGTCACTGCATGAGTATGCGGCTTCTTCGCACGCTTGCAGTTTGCACATTGGGCCTGTTGGTTCTTTTTTGTGCATTCTTTGAAAGTGTGTCCTGATTCTGCACAGTGGCCGCAGGTAGTTTCTGCATTTTTACACTTTGCTGCTGTGTGTCCATGACCCTGGCATTTAAAGCATCTGCTTATATTGTTATAGTCCTGCACTTTGTGAGAGGTGCAATTTATGTAGACGCGACCTTGTTTAGACAGACTGTTCCACACCTTTGTTGTTACTTCCAGCACTAGGTTTGCCTCTTCCCTGTTTCTCGGACCAGTCTTAAACAGTACCTTGGTACCCTCCATAACCTCCTCCCTCTGAATGTTAAGTCTTGCGAGGTTTCTCTCGTATAGTTCCATTTTCAATTCCTCCTCATTTGTGTTCCTCGGAACATCAAAGATTATTATCTTTGGGTTTCTCTTTTTTGGATCTGAGACTGTTAATCCAGATTGTGTTACTGCACCACACTTCCTGATTTTATCAACGTCCTGGTCATTAGGGACTTAGAGGACAATGCCATTTTCTCTGGTCTTCTTGCATCTTGATATGCGAACATCCTTCAGCGATGTTGAAATAAGGTTTCTTACAGTTTCTTCGACTTCCTCTCCAGTTTTCTGATAGCCTTCTGCTGGCTTGATCATTAGCACTTTCGAATGTTGCGTTTTTATGGGCTGTTGTTTAGGTGCTGGTTTGGCAGCTGCCTTGCTGGCATAGCTTTCGACCTCTGATGAAGCATTTGTTTCCAGGGTCTTCACGCACCTTAGCTCTGTTTTGAGTTCTAGGATCTCCATCTGATACTTCTTCAGTATCTGTTCGTATTCAGATAGCTTCCCTAGAATGAATCTTTTTTGTCCATTGTTTATCTTATTTGTGTCATTAAAGATGAAGGCTTCCATCTCTTCCCTGATGTTCACCATTTCCTGGAGATCTGAGCATCTTCCTGAGTCCTCCTTGTCTGTGGTGACCACAGAGTTTGCACCAGGTTCATTTGCTGCTCCGAGACTCTCTTTGCTGAGCCCCATTTTGGGGCAGTTACTCTGGTACGCTCAGTCCTTTAGGCCGTGATATCGCTATAGGGCGTTAATGGCTCATATACAAGTCGATTCTCACCGCCCAACACACTACCCTATCTACTAAACGTGTTGCCTAATCTATCATAGAATTACGAGATGTAACGAAAAAATTTTTGCACTGCTTTTTGCTACACTCGTGACTTAAATTTATGTCATTTAGTTTCTCAGACTATTTAGCAAGTGATGGAAAGCAAGATCATATTAGAACTAGGGGAAGACTACACTATCAATATATTACCTAATAAGATTTTAAGATCTACTGTATCGGTAGAAAACTTGCAGTTTAGTGTCACTGCTCGTATGCTGGCTACACAGCACACACAAGATTCCTTTCAAAACCTAAATGCCTACCCTACAGCACAAGAGACATCTTTAAACACTAAACACTGGTTTGAAAAGAGAAGGAAGTAAGCTACAGAATGATATTCACGATGGTTATCTGCTATCTGCTAAATACGTGGCCTAATCTATCATAGAATTACGAGATGTAACAATACATTTTGCACTGCTTTTTGCTACACTCGTGACTTAAATTTATGTCATTTTAGTTCCTCAGACTTATTCAGCAAGTAATGGAAAGCAAGATCATATTAGAACTAGGGGAAGACTACACTATCAATATATTACCTAATAAGATTTTAAGAGCTACTGTATCGGTAGAAAACTTGCAGTTTTCTGTCACTGCTCGTATGCACGCGCACGCTGGCTACTCAGCACGCACAAGATTCCTTTTAAAACCTAAATGCACGCACAAGATTCCTTTTAAAACCTAAATGCCTAACCTACAGCACAAGAGACATCTTTAAAATACTAAACACTGGCTTGAACTGAGAAGGGAGTAGGATACAGAAAGATATTCACAATGGTTATTTGTAGCTTTGGTAACGGCATGAATTTTGCCGATTACTGTATCCACATTCCGGCAAGCTGCACGGTACACACGACATCACTTCCACAGGCCTTAATCCTAAACTAACACAGCCAAAAACAGAAGTAACAACCTATCATCTACGGCAAAATTTGTTTCTTAAATAGTAGCGGAAGGAAACATCGGATGCGCACGCCTCCCAGCCGAGCGGTACGCACTGCTCCACTATTTTAATTTCAATTACTAACTTTACAAGCCATTTGCACCGAAGAAGACATTATGTGATGATAGAAGGATCTTACGTACTAGAACAATATTTATACCTATACTTTTGGTGAGTTGGCAGCGGCAGGGGGCAAATTTACGTGAACCCGCGATTAGGCATGCGGGTACTATCGCTCACACTGGACAAAAGTGGCTGCTGTTCGGCAAGTGTGAGAAAGACCTAGCCTTTTCTCGCTGGGGATCGAGAGGGTAATAAATGGACTTCTAGACAGTGCACATGGCATTTACCTTCAACTTATTCCTATATTGGGTAACAAATTCTTAACCGCGTGAAGGACTGCGGACTATGACAGAATACAGAGGATATGTCTTAATCCATGGAAGGAAAATACTTCTTAAACTGCTCCATTTGAGAGGGGATTAAGCTGGGTACACGGCCCTGATGCTCGGTTTTTGCTCGAGAAGGCGCTGGCCCTGTTAATACGAGTGAACAGACACAGCGCGGCAAGCGCGGCTGGACGGCAACGCGTGTGCGCGGCCGTACGGAAAACCGATATAATTGTTAAATCTTGAAAGAGACACCCTAATTTTCCTACGTCGTCTGATGGAGCATGAGGACGTTTACAAACCGGTGGGCTCGGATTTTTTCCTCCGCCCGGTTTTTGGGTGAAAATCGGCAACTTCCGGTCGCCACGTGGTTACCACGTATTCTTCGCTACGATTGCCTGTAACTTTGAAACTAACAAAGGAAGAGACAGTTTTTTAGGCACTATCTGATAGAGAAAAACTCCAAGAATACAGCCGTGTGCTTGGATGCTAGCTAACCCCTTGCACTGGACGGATGGGAGCGGATTTCTAAACACACGCGGAACGCGCGGAAGACAAAGGGCAGCTCATGACCACCAAAAGAGCAGTTCCTGGGCACAGTGGACCACTTTACCGTGCATTATCAACTGAAATACGGTTAATTGCGCCCATTCAGTCCCACTCAGGTGGAAAAATCCCCGGAATTTAGGTACATCACGGGATTAGGAAAACATCGATAATTGGAGAAAAACGGATAAAAATACCTGTTAGATGATGCTGGTAATGCGTCAGCGACGTTCCACGATGTAGTCTGCGTCGATGAAGCACTTCACAAACACCAAAAACTCCATACATATACAGAAAAACACGGAAATTTCGAATTTCGAAAATTTCACGACAACTAAAAAACGGTTCGAGCGACGGCAAAGAAAATTCTACACACGTTGTATGGTCACGACGCGAAGCACTGTGCCAAATTTCAGCTCGTTCGCACACGTTTTTCCCACCCAAAACGCCGAAAGAACGGGAGCGCACGCGAGGCTCGACCGCACGCGACGAGGACGCGGAGTAGATAGGGACAGCGGGAATCTCGTTAATCCATTCATGCGCGTCACTAATTAGATGACGAGGCATTTGGCTACCTTAAGAGAGTCATAGTTACTCCCGCCGTTTACCCGCGCTTGCTTGAATTTCTTCACGTTGACATTCAGAGCACTGGGCAGAAATCACATTGCGTCAACACCCGCTAGGGCCATCGCAATGCTTTGTTTTAATTAGACAGTCGGATTCCCCCAGTCCGTGCCAGTTCTGAGTTGATCGTTGAATGGCGGCCGAAGAGAATCCGCGCACCCGCGCGCCCCCGGAGGAGCACGCTAAGGCGGACGCGGCCTCGCAGCAAGGAAGATCCGTGGGAGGCCAAGGCACGGGACCGAGCTCGGATCCTGCGCGCAGGTTGAAGCACCGGGGCACGAACGCCGCGCAGGCGCGCGCATCCTGCACCGCCGGCCAGCACGAGGCCAACCAACGGCGAGAGCAGACCACGCCCGCGCTAAACGCCCGCACTTACCGGCACCCCTACGGCACTCACCTCGCCCAGGCCCGGCACGTTAGCGCTGACCCACTTCCCGACCAAGCCCGACACGCCCCGATCCTCAGAGCCAATCCTTATCCCGAAGTTACGGATCCAATTTGCCGACTTCCCTTACCTACATTATTCTATCGACTAGAGGCTCTTCACCTTGGAGACCTGCTGCGGATATGGGTACGAACCGGCGCGACACCTCCACGTGGCCCTCTCCCGGATTTTCAAGGTCCGAGGGGAAGATCGGGACACCGCCGCAACTGCGGTGCTCTTCGCGTTCCAAACCCTATCTCCCTGCTAGAGGATTCCAGGGAACTCGAACGCTCATGCAGAAAAGAAAACTCTTCCCCGATCTCCCGACGGCGTCTCCGGGTCCTTTTGGGTTACCCCGACGAGCATCTCTAAAAGAGGGGCCCGACTTGTATCGGTTCCGCTGCCGGGTTCCGGAATAGGAACCGGATTCCCTTTCGCCCAACGGGGGCCAGCACAAAGTGCATCATGCTATGACGGCCCCCATCAACATCGGATTTCTCCTAGGGCTTAGGATCGACTGACTCGTGTGCAACGGCTGTTCACACGAAACCCTTCTCCGCGTCAGCCCTCCAGGGCCTCGCTGGAGTATTTGCTACTACCACCAAGATCTGCACCGACGGCGGCTCCAGGCAGGCTCACGCCCAGACCCTTCTGCGCCCACCGCCGCGACCCTCCTACTCGTCAGGGCTTCGCGGCCGGCCGCAAGGACCGGCCATGACTGCCAGACTGACGGCCGAGTATAGGCACGACGCTTCAGCGCCATCCATTTTCAGGGCTAGTTGCTTCGGCAGGTGAGTTGTTACACACTCCTTAGCGGATTCCGACTTCCATGGCCACCGTCCTGCTGTCTTAAGCAACCAACGCCTTTCATGGTTTCCCATGAGCGTCGATTCGGGCGCCTTAACTCGGCGTTTGGTTCATCCCACAGCGCCAGTTCTGCTTACCAAAAGTGGCCCACTTGGCACTCCGATCCGAGTCGTTTGCTCGCGGCTTCAGCATATCAAGCAAGCCGGAGATCTCACCCATTTAAAGTTTGAGAATAGGTTGAGGTCGTTTCGGCCCCAAGGCCTCTAATCATTCGCTTTACCGGATGAGACTCGTACGAGCACCAGCTATCCTGAGGGAAACTTCGGAGGGAACCAGCTACTAGATGGTTCGATTAGTCTTTCGCCCCTATACCCAGCTCCGACGATCGATTTGCACGTCAGAATCGCTACGGACCTCCATCAGGGTTTCCCCTGACTTCGTCCTGGCCAGGCATAGTTCACCATCTTTCGGGTCCCAACGTGTACGCTCTAGGTGCGCCTCACCTCGCAATGAGGACGAGACGCCCCGGGAGTGCGGAGGCCGCCGCCCCGTGAAGGGCGGGGAAGCCCCATCCTCCCTCGGCCCGCGCAAGGCGAGACCTTCACTTTCATTACGCCTTTAGGTTTCGTACAGCCCAATGACTCGCGCACATGTTAGACTCCTTGGTCCGTGTTTCAAGACGGGTCGTGAAATTGTCCAAAGCTGAAGCGCCGCTGACGGGAGCGATTATTCCGCCCGAGAGCATCCCGAGCCAACAGCGGCGCGGGTCCGGGGCCGGGCCAGGTAGGTCCGTCATCCGGGAAGAACCGCGCGCGCTTGCCGGGAGCCCGAGCGCCCAAAGGGGCGAATCGACTCCTCCAGATATACCGCCGAGCAGCCAGCCAGGACACCGGGGCTCTGCCCAACAGACGCGAACCGAGGCCCGCGGAAGGACAGGCTGCGCACCCGGGCCGTAGGCCGGCACCCAGCGGGTCGCGACGTCCTACTAGGGGAGAAGTGCGGCCCACCGCACACCGGAACGGCCCCACCCCGCGGCGAGTGGAAAGGCAACCGGACACGACCCCGCCGCGGATTGCTCCGCGCGGGCGGCCGGCCCCATCTGCCGAGGGCGGGAGCCAGTGGCCGGATGGGCGTGAATCTCACCCGTTCGACCTTTCGGACTTCTCACGTTTACCCCAGAACGGTTTCACGTACTTTTGAACTCTCTCTTCAAAGTTCTTTTCAACTTTCCCTCACGGTACTTGTTCGCTATCGGTCTCGTGGTCATATTTAGTCTCAGATGGAGTTTACCACCCACTTGGAGCTGCACTCTCAAGCAACCCGACTCGAAGGAGAGGTCCCGCCGACGCTCGCACCGGCCGCTACGGGCCTGGCACCCTCTACGGGCCGTGGCCTCATTCAAGTTGGACTTGGGCTCGGCGCGAGGCGTCGGGGTAGTGGACCCTCCCAAACACCACATGCCACGACAGGCGGCAGCCTGCGGGGTTCGGTGCTGGACTCTTCCCTGTTCGCTCGCCGCTACTGGGGGAATCCTTGTTAGTTTCTTTTCCTCCGCTTAGTAATATGCTTAAATTCAGCGGGTAGTCTCGCCTGCTCTGAGGTCGTTGTACGAGGTGTCGCACGCCACACCGCCAGCCGGCTGTGCACGCTACCGAGAAAGTACCGGTATGCGAACCGCCAGGCGACGGGCGCGCATCGCACGTTTGAGGAGACGCGGCCGGCCCCACAGGCGGCCACGACACTCCCAGGTCTCCGAAGCGGGACAAACGCCGCGCGCTTCAGTATACGTAGCCGACCCTCAGCCAGACGTGGCCCGGGAACGGAATCCATGGACCGCAATGTGCGTTCGAAACGTCGATGTTCATGTGTCCTGCAGTTCACATGTCGACGCGCAATTTGCTGCGTTCTTCATCGACCCACGAGCCGAGTGATCCACCGTCCTGGGTGATCTTTTCTGTTAGTTTCCACTGTCTCTTTCAAAACAGTTGCATAGGCGGGACTGAGGCGTTTGACGGCCCCTGTTCCAGCGTTCTGTGTCCAACGGCCTCACGGCCGATGGGCGTCGTACGGCTCCACACCGGAGCGGACAGGCACTCGGGCGAAAGTCATTCAAAACCGGCGCCAGGCGCCAGGTGCCGCAGGCCAGCCGCTCCAGAGCTTCAGCGCTCGTACCACACAACATTTTTCAGTTAGTTTTGAGAGGCACGCGTGGTTCCGCACGCGGCGCACGGCTGCTGCCGTACAGGTAGCGTGTTGCGCGACACGACACGCACATCGAAAGACATGCAGTCTAGTCGGTAATGATCCTTCCGCAGGTTCACCTACGGAAACCTTGTTACGACTTTTACTTCCTCTAAATGATCAAGTTTGGTCATCTTTCCGGTAGCATCGGCAACGACAGAGTCGATGCCGCGTACCAGTCCGAAGACCTCACTAAATCATTCAATCGGTAGTAGCGACGGGCGGTGTGTACAAAGGGCAGGGACGTAATCAACGCGAGCTTATGACTCGCGCTTACTGGGAATTCCTCGTTCATGGGGAACAATTGCAAGCCCCAATCCCTAGCACGAAGGAGGTTCAGCGGGTTACCCCGACCTTTCGGCCTAGGAAGACACGCTGATTCCTTCAGTGTAGCGCGCGTGCGGCCCAGAACATCTAAGGGCATCACAGACCTGTTATTGCTCAATCTCGTGCGGCTAGAAGCCGCCTGTCCCTCTAAGAAGAAAAGTAATCGCTGACAGCACGAAGGATGTCACGCGACTAGTTAGCAGGCTAGAGTCTCGTTCGTTATCGGAATTAACCAGACAAATCGCTCCACCAACTAAGAACGGCCATGCACCACCACCCACCGAATCAAGAAAGAGCTATCAATCTGTCAATCCTTCCGGTGTCCGGGCCTGGTGAGGTTTCCCGTGTTGAGTCAAATTAAGCCGCAGGCTCCACTCCTGGTGGTGCCCTTCCGTCAATTCCTTTAAGTTTCAGCTTTGCAACCATACTTCCCCCGGAACCCAAAAGCTTTGGTTTCCCGGAGGCTGCCCGCCGAGTCATCGGAGGAACTGCGGCGGATCGCTGGCTGGCATCGTTTATGGTTAGAACTAGGGCGGTATCTGATCGCCTTCGAACCTCTAACTTTCGTTCTTGATTAATGAAAACATACTTGGCAAATGCTTTCGCTTCTGTTCGTCTTGCGACGATCCAAGAATTTCACCTCTAACGTCGCAATACGAATGCCCCCGCCTGTCCCTATTAATCATTACCTCGGGTTCCGAAAACCAACAAAATAGAACCGAGGTCCTATTCCATTATTCCATGCACACAGTATTCAGGCGGGCTTGCCTGCTTTAAGCACTCTAATTTGTTCAAAGTAAACGTGCCGGCCCACCCAGACACTCAATAAAGAGCACCTTGGTAGGATTTCAACGGGGTCCGCCTCGGGACGCACGAACACGCACGAGGCGGTCGCACGCCTTCGGCTCGCCCCACCGGCAGGACGTCCCACGATACATGCCAGTTAAACACCGACGGGCGGTGAACCAACAGCGTGGGACACAAATCCAACTACGAGCTTTTTAACCGCAACAACTTTAATATACGCTATTGGAGCTGGAATTACCGCGGCTGCTGGCACCAGACTTGCCCTCCAATAGATACTCGTTAAAGGATTTAAAGTGTACTCATTCCGATTACGGGGCCTCGGATGAGTCCCGTATCGTTATTTTTCGTCACTACCTCCCCGTGCCGGGAGTGGGTAATTTGCGCGCCTGCTGCCTTCCTTGGATGTGGTAGCCGTTTCTCAGGCTCCCTCTCCGGAATCGAACCCTGATTCCCCGTTACCCGTTACAACCATGGTAGGCGCAGAACCTACCATCGACAGTTGATAAGGCAGACATTTGAAAGATGCGTCGCCGGTACGAGGACCGTGCGATCAGCCCAAAGTTATTCAGAGTCACCAAGGCAAACGGACCGGACGAGCCGACCGATTGGTTTTGATCTAATAAAAGCGTCCCTTCCATCTCTGGTCGGGACTCTGTTTGCATGTATTAGCTCTAGAATTACCACAGTTATCCAAGTAACGTGGGTACGATCTAAGGAACCATAACTGATTTAATGAGCCATTCGCGGTTTCACCTTAATGCGGCTTGTACTGAGACATGCATGGCTTAATCTTTGAGACAAGCATATGACTACTGGCAGGATCAACCAGGGAGCTGCGTCAACTAGAGCTGAGCAGCCGGCCGCCCGGGAGTGTGTCCCGGGGGCCCGCGCGAACACGCAAGCGTCCGCTCAATTATTCTGCAAACAGGAGGAGGCTGAGCTCCCCTGCACAATACACCTCGAAACCCTCTCAGGTCCCGGCGGCGCGCAGCGCCGTCCTAAGTACTTGGTCGGGTTCGAGAGAGGCGCAATCGCCCGGAGTTAGGCGAGTAGACGCTTTAGGTGCGACCACCCGTGCTCCCAACTGAGCTTGCCGCTGCCGACAGAGGCCCGGGAGCGTGCTGTCGTGGCATTGCCGGCGGGAGACAACACGCGCCACCTACGGTGACCGGCAGCTCCAACGCCAGCGCCACAGAAGGGAAAAGGCCCCACGTGGGTGCCGAAGCGAACTCTCCCAGCACAGCGCACGTGCCAACACGTCTGCACAACTGCGATACAAACCACCAGCGAGAACCGCTGGGGCGACCGAGCAGCAGACGGCGTCGCGGCGCCGAGTGCCGGGCGGCGGCGCATCCTCAACGCACACAGTCCTCAATCGGACCAGCACACTGCAGATGTCCACCGCGCTTCGCACCGGGCCGGCGAGGACCCACTTTGGCTGCACGGCGCCGCGCGCAGGGTGCCCCGGCGCGCAGCTGCGCCGCCTGCCGCGTCCGTCGGCCGGCGCGCCTGCCACTGGGCGCCCCCACCAGCCGGCTGTAGCGCGTGCGCCCACGCACCGCGCGGCCAGCACGCCGGGCGGCCCCCCCTCACCGGCCGGGGACAGTCCCACCCACCCACAGCCGCGTATCGCTTCACACCCAGATTCACATTCACGTTCGTTGGTATGGTGGGGACCGCTTCGTAGCTGTACCGATCGTTGCCCTCACAGATGTACCTCCAGCAAGGACAACCGCACCACAACGGGTTACCAGTTGTTCATTTGCGTAACGTCACCAGTAAACGTACACGTCCATCCCCGTTTGCAAAGTCAACTATTATTGCATGCCTGCCTGTCAGGTGTCAAGACACAATACGTCCGCTCACATCCACGCAACAAAATGTGCCCAACTAGAGGGCACGTGGAAGGTGCCCCCGTACGTATGCGATGTCCATTGCGCGACCAACTGTCAACCGGCCTCTGTAGCATGTCGCAGATGTGGAACGCGGGGCACCGTGCTATCACATTGTGTGAGAAGAGACTACTACGTCTGCATACACGCGCCACTACATGAACAGACGGCTCATGCTGATCGCCATCCACCGCGTCCATTACTCCCACACGTCTCTATGGCGTACCACACTGCAATGCAGCTGTTATGGCGAGATGACACGTAGCTGTGTGCACAACATCTGGACGGTATGGTTCACCGCAGTCTTTGTACGGTCACACATGTGCCAGAGTGTATCATTCAGTACATGAGGACCGCTGTGCAGTACAGTGTGTGGGTTAGGCGTACATCGGCGGACAGTGGACACAGGACAGAACACGACGTAGACTGAGTGCTTCGGCATGCACCTGACCGACCAGCTTGCGAAGGCAGGGGGAAGGGGGAAGGGTGGGGGGGGGGCGATGTACGTCCTGCTGGCGTCCACATTACAGTGTATAGCGTGAGCATGTAAAAAGGAAGCAACACTTGCGACGTGTTGAACATGAAACGATACACATGAGACCGGGGAGTGCGAGTCGCGAACTATTCTGAGCGGGTTGCGGTTGGACAACAATACATTAATGTAACGTGTCATATGCCAATTACAGAGCAGGGTAAGGCACAACCTGGGTCAGGTTAAGGCACAACCTGGGTCAGGTTAAGGCACAACCTGGGTCAGGTTAAGGCACAACCTGGGTCAGGTTAAGGCACAACCTGGGTCAGGTTAAGGCACAACCTGGGTCAGGTTAAGGCACAACCTGGGTCAGGTTAAGGCACAACCTGGGTCAGGTTAAGGCACAACCTGGGTCAGGTTAAGGCACAACCTGGGTCAGGTTAAGGCACAACCTGGGTCAGGTTCGGGCACAACCTGGGTCAGGTTCGGGCACAACCTGGGTCAGGTTCGGGCACAACCTGGGTCAGGTTCGGGCACAACCTGGGTCAGGTTCGGGCACAACCTGGGTCAGGTTCGGGCACAACCTGGGTCAGGTTCGGGCACAACCTGGGTCAGGTTCGGGCACAACCTGGGTCAGGTTCGGGCACAACCTGGGTCAGGTTCGGGCACAACCTGGGTCAGGTTCGGGCACAACCTGGGTCAGGTTCGGGCACAACCTGGGTCAGGTTCGGGCACAACCTGGGTCACGTTGGGGCACAACCTGGGTCACGTTGGGGCACGACGTGGGGTAGATTGCGGCACAACTTGGGGTAGATTGCGGCACAACTTGGGGTAGATTGCGGCACAACTTGGGGTAGATTGCGGCACAACTTGGGGTAGATTGCGGCACAAATTGCATTACATTGCGGTACAAATTGCATTACATTGCGGTACAAATTGCATTACATTGCGGTACAAATTGCATTACATTGCGGTACAAATTGCATTACATTGCGGTACAAATTGCGGTACAAATTGCGTTACATTGCGGTGCATATTGAGTTACATTGCGGTGCATATTGAGTTAGGTAACGGTGCAAAATAGGTTAGGTTAAGGTGCGACATAGGTTAGGTTAAGGTGCAACATAGGTTAGGTTAGGGTGCAAGATGGGTTAGGTTAAGGTGACATAGGTTAGGTTAAGGTGACATAGGTTAGGTTAAGGTGACATAGGTTAGGTTAAGGTGACATAGGTTAGGTTAAGGTGACATAGGTTAGGTTAAGGTGACATAGGTTAGGTTAAGGTGACATAGGTTAGGTTAAGGTGACATAGGTTAGGTTAAGGTGACATAGGTTAGGTTAAGGTGACATAGGTTAGGTTAAGGTGACATAGGTTAGGTTAAGGTGACATAGGTTAGGTTAAGGTGACATAGGTTAGGTTAAGGTGACATAGGTTAGGTTAAGGTGACATAGGTTAGGTTAAGGTGACATAGGTTAGGTTAAGGTGACATAGGTTAGGTTAAGGTACAAACTGGGTTGTTTTATGGTACACATTGCGTTGTAGTACAGTACATGTTATGTTTGGGTACGGTACACAATGTGGTATGGGATGGCGTGTTGGGGGGGGGGGGGGCGAGGTTCGTTGATATTGACCGTAGGAAGTGGATGCGCGAGGCAGCGTCAGTGTGTCAAAGGAGGTATGTCACGTCGGGATGCGCTTTTCGCTAGTGAGAGGGGGGCGCGCCGTGTCTGTGGTTGCGGCAGACCTGTGTGTTTCATTCCCGCCGGTGTATTTGTGCTGTAAGACGATGGAGTGTGGTGATGTTGGGTGCACCCCTGTGTAGGACATGTGTGGGTGTTGATGGCTTATCTGAGCAATTGTGGTTGTCGGACGAGTGGGATATTGTGTTTTATGATTGGACCTCCTGGCCTGGTTATCATAGTCTGGTTGGTGTATTGTGGCGCATAGGATGCACCGGACGTTGGTCCATGCTGGCGCTTAATTATTGAATCTGTGTCTGTTACAGGCAGAGAGTAGTGTGTGATAGAGTGTGTGGGTGACGTGTGGTTACTTTTGTTTGCACAGACGTTCAGCATGTATAGGGGCATTTGCGTATTTGATCTATCTATGTGGGCATGCATAGTTTACTGAGCAGTGCTGCGAGGTGACTGAACTACGAGCGACGTACTCATTTACAGCGGAATGGTTGCCTTCTACCAAAGATGGAGTATCGACTCTACGACAGCGTTGGCACCGCAGGAACCGGTGTCGTAAAATGGCCCCCACACCGTCATCGTTGTGCGGGGTAGGGACCGTCCATATTCTGAGAGGAGCCCTGTTTGCCACAGGGCGTGGGGTCTCGCGTCCTGCGGTTCAGTGCCCCCAGGGAAGCGCGCGGAGGTGGTGCTGCTGCTGCTGTAGCAAGCGAGCTACTTAGAGCATGTATAGGGACAGCGGGAATATGGCATATTGCATATAACTCTTCATGAAACGCAAGATATAGGGGTGGATTGCACGTTACGAGTGTGGGAAGAGTCCGCCGTTCATCCGCTGGAGTTGCGATTTGGGCGGTTGGGGTGGGGCACGTGCGGGTGCGGGTGCGGGTGGAGCGATTGTCGGTCGACGACCTCGTGCGGCGCAGGCACTGGCGTTGGGGCTCCTGTGGTGGACAGATGATGCAGGCTTTGTGGGTGGCGTCGAAAACTGGGCACTGTGGGACCTAGCGATGTTGTAGTCGGCGTGGCGTCGCCTAGATGGCGGTATCGTCGGTGCAGCAGGTCATGTTGCGGGGGACCTGCAGATGGCGGTATTTTTGTTTGTGGTGCGCTCGCCATGGTGGACGTAGTGTCGTCCGATTCGCGTAGATGGAGCTATTGCATGTGGTTTCGTCACATTGTCATAGATGGCGGTGCCGTGTTTTGGAGGTATGGTTGGCGTAGTTTCGTTGGATTCCTGTAGATGGAGGTGTCGTTTCTGGGCCGGATGGCAATGTAGTTTGGTCACATTCCCAAAGATGGCTGTGTTGTGCCTGTGGGCGGCATTGTCAACATCGTGCGGTATGGTCTGTTGATTGTGGACGTTGATGGCGTCGGGACCAGGGGGCGCGCGCGAACCGTTGACCACGCGTTATTCACGCAAGCACACTTCG
>NW_026046849.1:160000-162500 GCF_023864275.1 Schistocerca cancellata
TGCGTCGACAGGCGGCGCAGCGGCCTCGCCCGCGTCAGGCAGCGGGCTCGCTGCTCCCCGGCGGGACGCCGGCTCTTCCCCCCGACCGATCTCAAGCGCCTCCATGAATTGGCGGACAAGCTGCTTGTGGGCAGCTTGCCGCCGTCGGCACTTGATTGCTTCGAGCGTTCGGTCGGGGAACATCCTGATGAGTTCTTGATTGACAAAGAAGAACCGGGCGTCCCTCTCAAGGAACAGTTCGGCCTCTGCCTTGGCGAGCGATAGGACTTCTTCCTCCGTCCACCTCGCGCGATGCCTCTCCGTGACGATCTCCGCGTTGGCGGCCGCAAGGTGTTGGCGGCGGCGATGGACCCCGAGACCGTTCTTGGTGGTGAAGCTGCGGTGGCACTCACTACAGGCGTAGATAGCTGCAACAGTTACAAGATCTTCGGCACGGCCGGTTGGCCGGCTAGGAGCTGGGGAAGCTGGGGTGGCACCTTCAGCGGAAGGGCCACCACTCGTATTTATTTGTCTGCTGCCCCCAACTTGAAAGGGATAATGCGAGGGGGGGCTGGTAACCCCCCCAAGCCCCTGGTGCGGTCTTCCACTCTGCGAAAATCAGCGGGCCCACGAGAAGGGGAGAAGACCGCAGGAGAGGAGAGGCTAAGAGGGCTAGGCCCATGTATTGCGCATCACTCTCCCTGTAACTACAACCCAAGGAAGGCACCTCGCAGCAGCAGCACGACTACATCAAGACCGCACTTCGAAAAGCCAAGTCCGGATGCAGCCACACCGCCGCCACTTGGCCGCCTTAAGAGAGTCATAGTTACTCCCGCCGTTTACCCGCGCTTGCTTGAATTTCTTCACGTTGACATTCAGAGCACTGGGCAGAAATCACATTGCGTCAACACCCGCTAGGGCCATCGCAATGCTTTGTTTTAATTAGACAGTCGGATTCCCCCAGTCCGTGCCAGTTCTGAGTTGATCGTTGAATGGCGGCCGAAGAGAATCCGCGCACCCGCGCGCCCCCGGAGGAGCACGCTAAGGCGGACGCGGCCTCGCAGCAAGGAAGATCCGTGGGAGGCCAAGGCACGGGACCGAGCTCGGATCCTGCGCGCAGGTTGAAGCACCGGGGCACGAACGCCGCGCAGGCGCGCGCATCCTGCACCGCCGGCCAGCACGAGGCCAACCAACGGCGAGAGCAGACCACGCCCGCGCTAAACGCCCGCACTTACCGGCACCCCTACGGCACTCACCTCGCCCAGGCCCGGCACGTTAGCGCTGACCCACTTCCCGACCAAGCCCGACACGCCCCGATCCTCAGAGCCAATCCTTATCCCGAAGTTACGGATCCAATTTGCCGACTTCCCTTACCTACATTATTCTATCGACTAGAGGCTCTTCACCTTGGAGACCTGCTGCGGATATGGGTACGAACCGGCGCGACACCTCCACGTGGCCCTCTCCCGGATTTTCAAGGTCCGAGGGGAAGATCGGGACACCGCCGCAACTGCGGTGCTCTTCGCGTTCCAAACCCTATCTCCCTGCTAGAGGATTCCAGGGAACTCGAACGCTCATGCAGAAAAGAAAACTCTTCCCCGATCTCCCGACGGCGTCTCCGGGTCCTTTTGGGTTACCCCGACGAGCATCTCTAAAAGAGGGGCCCGACTTGTATCGGTTCCGCTGCCGGGTTCCGGAATAGGAACCGGATTCCCTTTCGCCCAACGGGGGCCAGCACAAAGTGCATCATGCTATGACGGCCCCCATCAACATCGGATTTCTCCTAGGGCTTAGGATCGACTGACTCGTGTGCAACGGCTGTTCACACGAAACCCTTCTCCGCGTCAGCCCTCCAGGGCCTCGCTGGAGTATTTGCTACTACCACCAAGATCTGCACCGACGGCGGCTCCAGGCAGGCTCACGCCCAGACCCTTCTGCGCCCACCGCCGCGACCCTCCTACTCGTCAGGGCTTCGCGGCCGGCCGCAAGGACCGGCCATGACTGCCAGACTGACGGCCGAGTATAGGCACGACGCTTCAGCGCCATCCATTTTCAGGGCTAGTTGCTTCGGCAGGTGAGTTGTTACACACTCCTTAGCGGATTCCGACTTCCATGGCCACCGTCCTGCTGTCTTAAGCAACCAACGCCTTTCATGGTTTCCCATGAGCGTCGATTCGGGCGCCTTAACTCGGCGTTTGGTTCATCCCACAGCGCCAGTTCTGCTTACCAAAAGTGGCCCACTTGGCACTCCGATCCGAGTCGTTTGCTCGCGGCTTCAGCATATCAAGCAAGCCGGAGATCTCACCCATTTAAAGTTTGAGAATAGGTTGAGGTCGTTTCGGCCCCAAGGCCTCTAATCATTCGCTTTACCGGATGAGACTCGTACGAGCACCAGCTATCCTGAGGGAAACTTCGGAGGGAACCAGCTACTAGATGGTTCGATTAGTCTTTCGCCCCTATACCCAGCTCCGACGATCGATTTGCACGTCAGAATCGCTACGGACCTCCATCAGGGTTTCCC
>NW_026046849.1:167500-170000 GCF_023864275.1 Schistocerca cancellata
AGACGGCTCATGCTGATCGCCATCCACCGCGTCCATTACTCCCACACGTCTCTATGGCGTACCACACTGCAATGCAGCTGTTATGGCGAGATGACACGTAGCTGTGTGCACAACATCTGGACGGTATGGTTCACCGCAGTCTTTGTACGGTCACACATGTGCCAGAGTGTATCATTCAGTACATGAGGACCGCTGTGCAGTACAGTGTGTGGGTTAGGCGTACATCGGCGGACAGTGGACACAGGACAGAACACGACGTAGACTGAGTGCTTCGGCATGCACCTGACCGACCAGCTTGCGAAGGCAGGGGGAAGGGGGAAGGGTGGGGGGGGGAGATGTACGTCCTGCTGGCGTCCACATTACAGTGTATAGCGTGAGCATGTAAAAAGGAAGCAACACTTGCGACGTGTTGAACATGAAACGATACACATGAGACCGGGGAGTGCGAGTCGCGAACTATTCTGAGCGGGTTGCGGTTGGACAACAATACATTAATGTAACGTGTCATATGCCAATTACAGAGCAGGGTAAGGCACAACCTGGGTCAGGTTAAGGCACAACCTGGGTCAGGTTAAGGCACAACCTGGGTCAGGTTAAGGCACAACCTGGGTCAGGTTAAGGCACAACCTGGGTCAGGTTAAGGCACAACCTGGGTCAGGTTAAGGCACAACCTGGGTCAGGTTAAGGCACAACCTGGGTCAGGTTAAGGCACAACCTGGGTCAGGTTAAGGCACAACCTGGGTCAGGTTAAGGCACAACCTGGGTCAGGTTAAGGCACAACCTGGGTCAGGTTCGGGCACAACCTGGGTCAGGTTCGGGCACAACCTGGGTCAGGTTCGGGCACAACCTGGGTCAGGTTCGGGCACAACCTGGGTCAGGTTCGGGCACAACCTGGGTCAGGTTCGGGCACAACCTGGGTCAGGTTCGGGCACAACCTGGGTCAGGTTCGGGCACAACCTGGGTCAGGTTCGGGCACAACCTGGGTCAGGTTCGGGCACAACCTGGGTCAGGTTCGGGCACAACCTGGGTCAGGTTCGGGCACAACCTGGGTCACGTTGGGGCACAACCTGGGTCACGTTGGGGCACGACGTCGGTCACGTTGGGGCACGACGTGGGGTAGATTGCGGCACAACTTGGGGTAGATTGCGGCACAACTTGGGGTAGATTGCGGCACAACTTGGGGTAGATTGCGGCACAACTTGGGGTAGATTGCGGCACAAATTGCATTACATTGCGGTACAAATTGCATTACATTGCGGTACAAATTGCATTACATTGCGGTACAAATTGCATTACATTGCGGTACAAATTGCATTACATTGCGGTACAAATTGCGGTACAAATTGCGTTACATTGCGGTGCATATTGAGTTACATTGCGGTGCATATTGAGTTAGGTAACGGTGCAAAATAGGTTAGGTTAAGGTGCGACATAGGTTAGGTTAAGGTGCAACATAGGTTAGGTTAGGGTGCAAGATGGGTTAGGTTAAGGTGACATAGGTTAGGTTAAGGTGACATAGGTTAGGTTAAGGTGACATAGGTTAGGTTAAGGTGACATAGGTTAGGTTAAGGTGACATAGGTTAGGTTAAGGTGACATAGGTTAGGTTAAGGTGACATAGGTTAGGTTAAGGTGACATAGGTTAGGTTAAGGTGACATAGGTTAGGTTAAGGTGACATAGGTTAGGTTAAGGTGACATAGGTTAGGTTAAGGTGACATAGGTTAGGTTAAGGTGACATAGGTTAGGTTAAGGTGACATAGGTTAGGTTAAGGTGACATAGGTTAGGTTAAGGTGACATAGGTTAGGTTAAGGTGACATAGGTTAGGTTAAGGTACAAACTGGGTTGTTTTATGGTACACATTGCGTTGTAGTACAGTACATGTTATGTTTGGGTACGGTACACAATGTGGTATGGGATGGCGTGTTGGGGGGGGGGGGGGCGAGGTTCGTTGATATTGACCGTAGGAAGTGGATGCGCGAGGCAGCGTCAGTGTGTCAAAGGAGGTATGTCACGTCGGGATGCGCTTTTCGCTAGTGAGAGGGGGGCGCGCCGTGTCTGTGGTTGCGGCAGACCTGTGTGTTTCATTCCCGCCGGTGTATTTGTGCTGTAAGACGATGGAGTGTGGTGATGTTGGGTGCACCCCTGTGTAGGACATGTGTGGGTGTTGATGGCTTATCTGAGCAATTGTGGTTGTCGGACGAGTGGGATATTGTGTTTTATGATTGGACCTCCTGGCCTGGTTATCATAGTCTGGTTGGTGTATTGTGGCGCATAGGATGCACCGGACGTTGGTCCATGCTGGCGCTTAATTATTGAATCTGTGTCTGTTACAGGCAGAGAGTAGTGTGTGATAGAGTGTGTGGGTGACGTGTGGTTACTTTTGTTTGCACAGACGTTCAGCATGTATAGGGGCATTTGCGTATTTGATCTATCTATGTGGGCATGCATAGTTTACTGAGCAGTGCTGCGAGGTGACTGAACTACGAGCGACGTACTCATT
>NW_026046849.1:175000-177500 GCF_023864275.1 Schistocerca cancellata
GAATCAAACGCCTTAGAGACGTCGATCGACGCCACAAAAACAGAGCGACAGGAGCGAACTGCGTCGGTGAGAGCAGTGTCCAAGATGAAGGTGTTTTCCAACATCCCATCCCGGGGGATGAATGCCCGTTGACGTTCGTCCACAGCACAAGCACGCATCAGGCGTGACGCGAGAACCTTGTGAAAGGTCCGCGCCAACACCGAGCAGACCGTAATGGGGCGAAAGTCAGCGGGGGATGTTGGTGCAGCCGTTTTGGGGAGTAGTATCGTCCGCGCGCGAAGCAGACTCTCGGGGAGGGCGCGGGCCAGGAGGAAGAGGTTCAAGAGTTTCTCCAGGACTTCGTGCGGCAGACGCCGCAGCTCCGCTGGGGTAAGGCCGTCCGGCCCGGCTGCCGACCCCCTGGGCGGCAAGGCAGCAGCGACCTCCTCACGTGTGACCGGCCCCCACAGGCACTCGGGAGCGACAGGCTCCGAGTGCGGGAGAAGGCGGTCACGGATGAAGCCGGCGGTGGAGATCGGCTTCTTGGTGAAGAGGTCCGCCCAGAAGTCCAGCAGACCGGGGATGTCAGGTGGCGGCTGCAGCAGGGTGCCGTCCAGCAGGCCACGCACGCAACGCGCACGCGACCTGCGGAAGGCGTCCTGCGTCCGCGCGTACTCCCAACGGCGCCGCTTGCGCTTCTGCAGCGGCGGGGCGGCAGGCGGCCGCTTGGATGGTTGGCGCGGCCGCTGTGTCCTGGTACTCGTCCTCTCCCTCCTGGACCCGACCGACGCAAGGGCATCCGGGAGCATGCCCAGGATGACCTCAGGCGGCGTACCCCGCCCCAGACCAACAACTCGGTCCAGGGCAGAGAAACGCTGGGCGGAAGCAGGCAGCTCCGCGAGATGCTCCCAGATGGCGGCGTCAGTCGGCCCCTCCGCAGGCGGCCCGGTGGTGTCGGCCGCGAAGTCCGCAGCTGCGTCGTCGGACGGCGCAGCGCCATCGCCCGCGTCAGGCGGCTGCGTCCCCGCTCCCCGGCGGGACGCCGGCTCTTCCCCCCGACCGATCTCAAGTGCCTCCATGAATTCGCGGACAAGCTGCTTGTGGGCAGCTTGCCGCCGTCGGCACTTGATTGCCTCAAGCGTTCGGTCGGGGAACATCCTAATCAGCTCTTGGTTGACAAAGAAGAACCGAGCGTCCCTCTCAAGGAACAGTTCCGCCTCCGCTTTGGCGAGCGAAAGGACTTCTTCTTCCGTCCACCTCGCGCGGTGCCTCTCCGTGATGATCTCCGCGTTGGTGGCCGCCAGGTGTTGGCGGCGGCGGTGGACCCCGAGGCCGTTCTTGGTCGTAAATGTGCGGTGGCACTCTCTGCAGGCAAATGTAGCTACACAATCCATCGGATTCTCGACTCGGCCGGTTGGCCGGATAGGTGCTGGGGTAGCTGGGGTGGCACCTTCAGCGGAAGGGCCACCTTTTCTTCTCTCTTCTGTGCTGCCCCCAAGAGAGTCATAGTTACTCCCGCCGTTTACCCGCGCTTGCTTGAATTTCTTCACGTTGACATTCAGAGCACTGGGCAGAAATCACATTGCGTCAACACCCGCTAGGGCCATCGCAATGCTTTGTTTTAATTAGACAGTCGGATTCCCCCAGTCCGTGCCAGTTCTGAGTTGATCGTTGAATGGCGGCCGAAGAGAATCCGCGCACCCGCGCGCCCCCGGAGGAGCACGCTAAGGCGGACGCGGCCTCGCAGCAAGGAAGATCCGTGGGAGGCCAAGGCACGGGACCGAGCTCGGATCCTGCGCGCAGGTTGAAGCACCGGGGCACGAACGCCGCGCAGGCGCGCGCATCCTGCACCGCCGGCCAGCACGAGGCCAACCAACGGCGAGAGCAGACCACGCCCGCGCTAAACGCCCGCACTTACCGGCACCCCTACGGCACTCACCTCGCCCAGGCCCGGCACGTTAGCGCTGACCCACTTCCCGACCAAGCCCGACACGCCCCGATCCTCAGAGCCAATCCTTATCCCGAAGTTACGGATCCAATTTGCCGACTTCCCTTACCTACATTATTCTATCGACTAGAGGCTCTTCACCTTGGAGACCTGCTGCGGATATGGGTACGAACCGGCGCGACACCTCCACGTGGCCCTCTCCCGGATTTTCAAGGTCCGAGGGGAAGATCGGGACACCGCCGCAACTGCGGTGCTCTTCGCGTTCCAAACCCTATCTCCCTGCTAGAGGATTCCAGGGAACTCGAACGCTCATGCAGAAAAGAAAACTCTTCCCCGATCTCCCGACGGCGTCTCCGGGTCCTTTTGGGTTACCCCGACGAGCATCTCTAAAAGAGGGGCCCGACTTGTATCGGTTCCGCTGCCGGGTTCCGGAATAGGAACCGGATTCCCTTTCGCCCAACGGGGGCCAGCACAAAGTGCATCATGCTATGACGGCCCCCATCAACATCGGATTTCTCCTAGGGCTTAGGATCGACTGACTCGTGTGCAACGGCTGTTCACACGAAACCCTTC
>NW_026046849.1:182500-185000 GCF_023864275.1 Schistocerca cancellata
AATCGGACCAGCACACTGCAGATGTCCACCGCGCTTCGCACCGGGCCGGCGAGGACCCACTTTGGCTGCACGGCGCCGCGCGCAGGGTGCCCCGGCGCGCAGCTGCGCCGCCTGCCGCGTCCGTCGGCCGGCGCGCCTGCCACTGGGCGCCCCCACCAGCCGGCTGTAGCGCGTGCGCCCACGCACCGCGCGGCCAGCACGCCGGGCGGCCCCCCCTCACCGGCCGGGGACAGTCCCACCCACCCACAGCCGCGTATCGCTTCACACCCAGATTCACATTCACGTTCGTTGGTATGGTGGGGACCGCTTCGTAGCTGTACCGATCGTTGCCCTCACAGATGTACCTCCAGCAAGGACAACCGCACCACAACGGGTTACCAGTTGTTCATTTGCGTAACGTCACCAGTAAACGTACACGTCCATCCCCGTTTGCAAAGTCAACTATTATTGCATGCCTGCCTGTCAGGTGTCAAGACACAATACGTCCGCTCACATCCACGCAACAAAATGTGCCCAACTAGAGGGCACGTGGAAGGTGCCCCCGTACGTATGCGATGTCCATTGCGCGACCAACTGTCAACCGGCCTCTGTAGCATGTCGCAGATGTGGAACGCGGGGCACCGTGCTATCACATTGTGTGAGAAGAGACTACTACGTCTGCATACACGCGCCACTACATGAACAGACGGCTCATGCTGATCGCCATCCACCGCGTCCATTACTCCCACACGTCTCTATGGCGTACCACACTGCAATGCAGCTGTTATGGCGAGATGACACGTAGCTGTGTGCACAACATCTGGACGGTATGGTTCACCGCAGTCTTTGTACGGTCACACATGTGCCAGAGTGTATCATTCAGTACATGAGGACCGCTGTGCAGTACAGTGTGTGGGTTAGGCGTACATCGGCGGACAGTGGACACAGGACAGAACACGACGTAGACTGAGTGCTTCGGCATGCACCTGACCGACCAGCTTGCGAAGGCAGGGGGAAGGGGGAAGGGTGGGGGGGGGGGCGATGTACGTCCTGCTGGCGTCCACATTACAGTGTATAGCGTGAGCATGTAAAAAGGAAGCAACACTTGCGACGTGTTGAACATGAAACGATACACATGAGACCGGGGAGTGCGAGTCGCGAACTATTCTGAGCGGGTTGCGGTTGGACAACAATACATTAATGTAACGTGTCATATGCCAATTACAGAGCAGGGTAAGGCACAACCTGGGTCAGGTTAAGGCACAACCTGGGTCAGGTTAAGGCACAACCTGGGTCAGGTTAAGGCACAACCTGGGTCAGGTTAAGGCACAACCTGGGTCAGGTTAAGGCACAACCTGGGTCAGGTTAAGGCACAACCTGGGTCAGGTTAAGGCACAACCTGGGTCAGGTTAAGGCACAACCTGGGTCAGGTTAAGGCACAACCTGGGTCAGGTTAAGGCACAACCTGGGTCAGGTTCGGGCACAACCTGGGTCAGGTTCGGGCACAACCTGGGTCAGGTTCGGGCACAACCTGGGTCAGGTTCGGGCACAACCTGGGTCAGGTTCGGGCACAACCTGGGTCAGGTTCGGGCACAACCTGGGTCAGGTTCGGGCACAACCTGGGTCAGGTTCGGGCACAACCTGGGTCAGGTTCGGGCACAACCTGGGTCAGGTTCGGGCACAACCTGGGTCAGGTTCGGGCACAACCTGGGTCACGTTGGGGCACAACCTGGGTCACGTTGGGGCACGACGTGGGTCACGTTGGGGCACGACGTGGGGTAGATTGCGGCACAACTTGGGGTAGATTGCGGCACAACTTGGGGTAGATTGCGGCACAACTTGGGGTAGATTGCGGCACAAATTGCATTACATTGCGGTACAAATTGCATTACATTGCGGTACAAATTGCATTACATTGCGGTACAAATTGCATTACATTGCGGTACAAATTGCATTACATTGCGGTACAAATTGCGGTACAAATTGCGTTACATTGCGGTGCATATTGAGTTACATTGCGGTGCATATTGAGTTAGGTAACGGTGCAAAATAGGTTAGGTTAAGGTGCGACATAGGTTAGGTTAAGGTGCAACATAGGTTAGGTTAGGGTGCAAGATGGGTTAGGTTAAGGTGACATAGGTTAGGTTAAGGTGACATAGGTTAGGTTAAGGTGACATAGGTTAGGTTAAGGTGACATAGGTTAGGTTAAGGTGACATAGGTTAGGTTAAGGTGACATAGGTTAGGTTAAGGTGACATAGGTTAGGTTAAGGTGACATAGGTTAGGTTAAGGTGACATAGGTTAGGTTAAGGTGACATAGGTTAGGTTAAGGTGACATAGGTTAGGTTAAGGTGACATAGGTTAGGTTAAGGTGACATAGGTTAGGTTAAGGTGACATAGGTTAGGTTAAGGTGACATAGGTTAGGTTAAGGTGACATAGGTTAGGTTAAGGTGACATAGGTTAGGTTAAGGTGACATAGGTTAGGTTAAGGTGACATAGGTTAGGTTAAGGTGACATAGGT
>NW_026046849.1:190000-205000 GCF_023864275.1 Schistocerca cancellata
GATTCCGACTTCCATGGCCACCGTCCTGCTGTCTTAAGCAACCAACGCCTTTCATGGTTTCCCATGAGCGTCGATTCGGGCGCCTTAACTCGGCGTTTGGTTCATCCCACAGCGCCAGTTCTGCTTACCAAAAGTGGCCCACTTGGCACTCCGATCCGAGTCGTTTGCTCGCGGCTTCAGCATATCAAGCAAGCCGGAGATCTCACCCATTTAAAGTTTGAGAATAGGTTGAGGTCGTTTCGGCCCCAAGGCCTCTAATCATTCGCTTTACCGGATGAGACTCGTACGAGCACCAGCTATCCTGAGGGAAACTTCGGAGGGAACCAGCTACTAGATGGTTCGATTAGTCTTTCGCCCCTATACCCAGCTCCGACGATCGATTTGCACGTCAGAATCGCTACGGACCTCCATCAGGGTTTCCCCTGACTTCGTCCTGGCCAGGCATAGTTCACCATCTTTCGGGTCCCAACGTGTACGCTCTAGGTGCGCCTCACCTCGCAATGAGGACGAGACGCCCCGGGAGTGCGGAGGCCGCCGCCCCGTGAAGGGCGGGGAAGCCCCATCCTCCCTCGGCCCGCGCAAGGCGAGACCTTCACTTTCATTACGCCTTTAGGTTTCGTACAGCCCAATGACTCGCGCACATGTTAGACTCCTTGGTCCGTGTTTCAAGACGGGTCGTGAAATTGTCCAAAGCTGAAGCGCCGCTGACGGGAGCGATTATTCCGCCCGAGAGCATCCCGAGCCAACAGCGGCGCGGGTCCGGGGCCGGGCCAGGTAGGTCCGTCATCCGGGAAGAACCGCGCGCGCTTGCCGGGAGCCCGAGCGCCCAAAGGGGCGAATCGACTCCTCCAGATATACCGCCGAGCAGCCAGCCAGGACACCGGGGCTCTGCCCAACAGACGCGAACCGAGGCCCGCGGAAGGACAGGCTGCGCACCCGGGCCGTAGGCCGGCACCCAGCGGGTCGCGACGTCCTACTAGGGGAGAAGTGCGGCCCACCGCACACCGGAACGGCCCCACCCCGCGGCGAGTGGAAAGGCAACCGGACACGACCCCGCCGCGGATTGCTCCGCGCGGGCGGCCGGCCCCATCTGCCGAGGGCGGGAGCCAGTGGCCGGATGGGCGTGAATCTCACCCGTTCGACCTTTCGGACTTCTCACGTTTACCCCAGAACGGTTTCACGTACTTTTGAACTCTCTCTTCAAAGTTCTTTTCAACTTTCCCTCACGGTACTTGTTCGCTATCGGTCTCGTGGTCATATTTAGTCTCAGATGGAGTTTACCACCCACTTGGAGCTGCACTCTCAAGCAACCCGACTCGAAGGAGAGGTCCCGCCGACGCTCGCACCGGCCGCTACGGGCCTGGCACCCTCTACGGGCCGTGGCCTCATTCAAGTTGGACTTGGGCTCGGCGCGAGGCGTCGGGGTAGTGGACCCTCCCAAACACCACATGCCACGACAGGCGGCAGCCTGCGGGGTTCGGTGCTGGACTCTTCCCTGTTCGCTCGCCGCTACTGGGGGAATCCTTGTTAGTTTCTTTTCCTCCGCTTAGTAATATGCTTAAATTCAGCGGGTAGTCTCGCCTGCTCTGAGGTCGTTGTACGAGGTGTCGCACGCCACACCGCCAGCCGGCTGTGCACGCTACCGAGAAAGTACCGGTATGCGAACCGCCAGGCGACGGGCGCGCATCGCACGTTTGAGGAGACGCGGCCGGCCCCACAGGCGGCCACGACACTCCCAGGTCTCCGAAGCGGGACAAACGCCGCGCGCTTCAGTATACGTAGCCGACCCTCAGCCAGACGTGGCCCGGGAACGGAATCCATGGACCGCAATGTGCGTTCGAAACGTCGATGTTCATGTGTCCTGCAGTTCACATGTCGACGCGCAATTTGCTGCGTTCTTCATCGACCCACGAGCCGAGTGATCCACCGTCCTAGGTGATCTTTTCTGTTAGTTTCCACTGTCTCTTTCAAAACAGTTGCATAGGCGGGACTGAGGCGTTTGACGGCCCCTGTTCCAGCGTTCTGTGTCCAACGGCCTCACGGCCGATGGGCGTCGTACGGCTCCACACCGGAGCGGACAGGCACTCGGGCGAAAGTCATTCAAAACCGGCGCCAGGCGCCAGGTGCCGCAGGCCAGCCGCTCCAGAGCTTCAGCGCTCGTACCACACAACATTTTTCAGTTAGTTTTGAGAGGCACGCGTGGTTCCGCACGCGGCGCACGGCTGCTGCCGTACAGGTAGCGTGTTGCGCGACACGACACGCACATCGAAAGACATGCAGTCTAGTCGGTAATGATCCTTCCGCAGGTTCACCTACGGAAACCTTGTTACGACTTTTACTTCCTCTAAATGATCAAGTTTGGTCATCTTTCCGGTAGCATCGGCAACGACAGAGTCGATGCCGCGTACCAGTCCGAAGACCTCACTAAATCATTCAATCGGTAGTAGCGACGGGCGGTGTGTACAAAGGGCAGGGACGTAATCAACGCGAGCTTATGACTCGCGCTTACTGGGAATTCCTCGTTCATGGGGAACAATTGCAAGCCCCAATCCCTAGCACGAAGGAGGTTCAGCGGGTTACCCCGACCTTTCGGCCTAGGAAGACACGCTGATTCCTTCAGTGTAGCGCGCGTGCGGCCCAGAACATCTAAGGGCATCACAGACCTGTTATTGCTCAATCTCGTGCGGCTAGAAGCCGCCTGTCCCTCTAAGAAGAAAAGTAATCGCTGACAGCACGAAGGATGTCACGCGACTAGTTAGCAGGCTAGAGTCTCGTTCGTTATCGGAATTAACCAGACAAATCGCTCCACCAACTAAGAACGGCCATGCACCACCACCCACCGAATCAAGAAAGAGCTATCAATCTGTCAATCCTTCCGGTGTCCGGGCCTGGTGAGGTTTCCCGTGTTGAGTCAAATTAAGCCGCAGGCTCCACTCCTGGTGGTGCCCTTCCGTCAATTCCTTTAAGTTTCAGCTTTGCAACCATACTTCCCCCGGAACCCAAAAGCTTTGGTTTCCCGGAGGCTGCCCGCCGAGTCATCGGAGGAACTGCGGCGGATCGCTGGCTGGCATCGTTTATGGTTAGAACTAGGGCGGTATCTGATCGCCTTCGAACCTCTAACTTTCGTTCTTGATTAATGAAAACATACTTGGCAAATGCTTTCGCTTCTGTTCGTCTTGCGACGATCCAAGAATTTCACCTCTAACGTCGCAATACGAATGCCCCCGCCTGTCCCTATTAATCATTACCTCGGGTTCCGAAAACCAACAAAATAGAACCGAGGTCCTATTCCATTATTCCATGCACACAGTATTCAGGCGGGCTTGCCTGCTTTAAGCACTCTAATTTGTTCAAAGTAAACGTGCCGGCCCACCCAGACACTCAATAAAGAGCACCTTGGTAGGATTTCAACGGGGTCCGCCTCGGGACGCACGAACACGCACGAGGCGGTCGCACGCCTTCGGCTCGCCCCACCGGCAGGACGTCCCACGATACATGCCAGTTAAACACCGACGGGCGGTGAACCAACAGCGTGGGACACAAATCCAACTACGAGCTTTTTAACCGCAACAACTTTAATATACGCTATTGGAGCTGGAATTACCGCGGCTGCTGGCACCAGACTTGCCCTCCAATAGATACTCGTTAAAGGATTTAAAGTGTACTCATTCCGATTACGGGGCCTCGGATGAGTCCCGTATCGTTATTTTTCGTCACTACCTCCCCGTGCCGGGAGTGGGTAATTTGCGCGCCTGCTGCCTTCCTTGGATGTGGTAGCCGTTTCTCAGGCTCCCTCTCCGGAATCGAACCCTGATTCCCCGTTACCCGTTACAACCATGGTAGGCGCAGAACCTACCATCGACAGTTGATAAGGCAGACATTTGAAAGATGCGTCGCCGGTACGAGGACCGTGCGATCAGCCCAAAGTTATTCAGAGTCACCAAGGCAAACGGACCGGACGAGCCGACCGATTGGTTTTGATCTAATAAAAGCGTCCCTTCCATCTCTGGTCGGGACTCTGTTTGCATGTATTAGCTCTAGAATTACCACAGTTATCCAAGTAACGTGGGTACGATCTAAGGAACCATAACTGATTTAATGAGCCATTCGCGGTTTCACCTTAATGCGGCTTGTACTGAGACATGCATGGCTTAATCTTTGAGACAAGCATATGACTACTGGCAGGATCAACCAGGGAGCTGCGTCAACTAGAGCTGAGCAGCCGGCCGCCCGGGAGTGTGTCCCGGGGGCCCGCGCGAACACGCAAGCGTCCGCTCAATTATTCTGCAAACAGGAGGAGGCTGAGCTCCCCTGCACAATACACCTCGAAACCCTCTCAGGTCCCGGCGGCGCGCAGCGCCGTCCTAAGTACTTGGTCGGGTTCGAGAGAGGCGCAATCGCCCGGAGTTAGGCGAGTAGACGCTTTAGGTGCGACCACCCGTGCTCCCAACTGAGCTTGCCGCTGCCGACAGAGGCCCGGGAGCGTGCTGTCGTGGCATTGCCGGCGGGAGACAACACGCGCCACCTACGGTGACCGGCAGCTCCAACGCCAGCGCCACAGAAGGGAAAAGGCCCCACGTGGGTGCCGAAGCGAACTCTCCCAGCACAGCGCACGTGCCAACACGTCTGCACAACTGCGATACAAACCACCAGCGAGAACCGCTGGGGCGACCGAGCAGCAGACGGCGTCGCGGCGCCGAGTGCCGGGCGGCGGCGCATCCTCAACGCACACAGTCCTCAATCGGACCAGCACACTGCAGATGTCCACCGCGCTTCGCACCGGGCCGGCGAGGACCCACTTTGGCTGCACGGCGCCGCGCGCAGGGTGCCCCGGCGCGCAGCTGCGCCGCCTGCCGCGTCCGTCGGCCGGCGCGCCTGCCACTGGGCGCCCCCACCAGCCGGCTGTAGCGCGTGCGCCCACGCACCGCGCGGCCAGCACGCCGGGCGGCCCCCCCTCACCGGCCGGGGACAGTCCCACCCACCCACAGCCGCGTATCGCTTCACACCCAGATTCACATTCACGTTCGTTGGTATGGTGGGGACCGCTTCGTAGCTGTACCGATCGTTGCCCTCACAGATGTACCTCCAGCAAGGACAACCGCACCACAACGGGTTACCAGTTGTTCATTTGCGTAACGTCACCAGTAAACGTACACGTCCATCCCCGTTTGCAAAGTCAACTATTATTGCATGCCTGCCTGTCAGGTGTCAAGACACAATACGTCCGCTCACATCCACGCAACAAAATGTGCCCAACTAGAGGGCACGTGGAAGGTGCCCCCGTACGTATGCGATGTCCATTGCGCGACCAACTGTCAACCGGCCTCTGTAGCATGTCGCAGATGTGGAACGCGGGGCACCGTGCTATCACATTGTGTGAGAAGAGACTACTACGTCTGCATACACGCGCCACTACATGAACAGACGGCTCATGCTGATCGCCATCCACCGCGTCCATTACTCCCACACGTCTCTATGGCGTACCACACTGCAATGCAGCTGTTATGGCGAGATGACACGTAGCTGTGTGCACAACATCTGGACGGTATGGTTCACCGCAGTCTTTGTACGGTCACACATGTGCCAGAGTGTATCATTCAGTACATGAGGACCGCTGTGCAGTACAGTGTGTGGGTTAGGCGTACATCGGCGGACAGTGGACACAGGACAGAACACGACGTAGACTGAGTGCTTCGGCATGCACCTGACCGACCAGCTTGCGAAGGCAGGGGGAAGGGGGAAGGGTGGGGGGGGGGGCGATGTACGTCCTGCTGGCGTCCACATTACAGTGTATAGCGTGAGCATGTAAAAAGGAAGCAACACTTGCGACGTGTTGAACATGAAACGATACACATGAGACCGGGGAGTGCGAGTCGCGAACTATTCTGAGCGGGTTGCGGTTGGACAACAATACATTAATGTAACGTGTCATATGCCAATTACAGAGCAGGGTAAGGCACAACCTGGGTCAGGTTAAGGCACAACCTGGGTCAGGTTAAGGCACAACCTGGGTCAGGTTAAGGCACAACCTGGGTCAGGTTAAGGCACAACCTGGGTCAGGTTAAGGCACAACCTGGGTCAGGTTAAGGCACAACCTGGGTCAGGTTAAGGCACAACCTGGGTCAGGTTAAGGCACAACCTGGGTCAGGTTAAGGCACAACCTGGGTCAGGTTAAGGCACAACCTGGGTCAGGTTAAGGCACAACCTGGGTCAGGTTCGGGCACAACCTGGGTCAGGTTCGGGCACAACCTGGGTCAGGTTCGGGCACAACCTGGGTCAGGTTCGGGCACAACCTGGGTCAGGTTCGGGCACAACCTGGGTCAGGTTCGGGCACAACCTGGGTCAGGTTCGGGCACAACCTGGGTCAGGTTCGGGCACAACCTGGGTCAGGTTCGGGCACAACCTGGGTCAGGTTCGGGCACAACCTGGGTCAGGTTCGGGCACAACCTGGGTCAGGTTCGGGCACAACCTGGGTCACGTTGGGGCACAACCTGGGTCACGTTGGGGCACGACGTGGGTCACGTTGGGGCACGACGTGGGGTAGATTGCGGCACAACTTGGGGTAGATTGCGGCACAACTTGGGGTAGATTGCGGCACAACTTGGGGTAGATTGCGGCACAAATTGCATTACATTGCGGTACAAATTGCATTACATTGCGGTACAAATTGCATTACATTGCGGTACAAATTGCATTACATTGCGGTACAAATTGCATTACATTGCGGTACAAATTGCATTACATTGCGGTACAAATTGCGGTACAAATTGCGTTACATTGCGGTGCATATTGAGTTACATTGCGGTGCATATTGAGTTAGGTAACGGTGCAAAATAGGTTAGGTTAAGGTGCGACATAGGTTAGGTTAAGGTGCAACATAGGTTAGGTTAGGGTGCAAGATGGGTTAGGTTAAGGTGACATAGGTTAGGTTAAGGTGACATAGGTTAGGTTAAGGTGACATAGGTTAGGTTAAGGTGACATAGGTTAGGTTAAGGTGACATAGGTTAGGTTAAGGTGACATAGGTTAGGTTAAGGTGACATAGGTTAGGTTAAGGTGACATAGGTTAGGTTAAGGTGACATAGGTTAGGTTAAGGTGACATAGGTTAGGTTAAGGTGACATAGGTTAGGTTAAGGTGACATAGGTTAGGTTAAGGTGACATAGGTTAGGTTAAGGTGACATAGGTTAGGTTAAGGTGACATAGGTTAGGTTAAGGTGACATAGGTTAGGTTAAGGTGACATAGGTTAGGTTAAGGTACAAACTGGGTTGTTTTATGGTACACATTGCGTTGTAGTACAGTACATGTTATGTTTGGGTACGGTACACAATGTGGTATGGGATGGCGTGTTGGGGGGGGGGGGGGGCGAGGTTCGTTGATATTGACCGTAGGAAGTGGATGCGCGAGGCAGCGTCAGTGTGTCAAAGGAGGTATGTCACGTCGGGATGCGCTTTTCGCTAGTGAGAGGGGGGCGCGCCGTGTCTGTGGTTGCGGCAGACCTGTGTGTTTCATTCCCGCCGGTGTATTTGTGCTGTAAGACGATGGAGTGTGGTGATGTTGGGTGCACCCCTGTGTAGGACATGTGTGGGTGTTGATGGCTTATCTGAGCAATTGTGGTTGTCGGACGAGTGGGATATTGTGTTTTATGATTGGACCTCCTGGCCTGGTTATCATAGTCTGGTTGGTGTATTGTGGCGCATAGGATGCACCGGACGTTGGTCCATGCTGGCGCTTAATTATTGAATCTGTGTCTGTTACAGGCAGAGAGTAGTGTGTGATAGAGTGTGTGGGTGACGTGTGGTTACTTTTGTTTGCACAGACGTTCAGCATGTATAGGGGCATTTGCGTATTTGATCTATCTATGTGGGCATGCATAGTTTACTGAGCAGTGCTGCGAGGTGACTGAACTACGAGCGACGTACTCATTTACAGCGGAATGGTTGCCTTCTACCAAAGATGGAGTATCGACTCTACGACAGCGTTGGCACCGCAGGAACCGGTGTCGTAAAATGGCCCCCACACCGTCATCGTTGTGCGGGGTAGGGACCGTCCATATTCTGAGAGGAGCCCTGTTTGCCACAGGGCGTGGGGTCTCGCGTCCTGCGGTTCAGTGCCCCCAGGGAAGCGCGCGGAGGTGGTGCTGCTGCTGCTGTAGCAAGCGAGCTACTTAGAGCATGTATAGGGACATTTTTTTTTTTTTTTTTTTTTTTTTTTTTTTTTTTTTTTTTTTCATTTAACTTACAGAGGAACCCACCGTCTAGGAGCTATGGTGGGTTGTGTATTTACTACAATGTGTAGCGTTAGTGGCACTCATGGTCTCTTAGCCGGTGTGACAACTTCTAGATGGTCGTAAAGTTCACACACCGTTGCCCGTCCCTTGCCACGTGGAGGCGGACCAGATTTCATGCTCAGTGTGCCACTAACCTTCCTCTGTCTCTTATTCACTTTTTATCGATATATATTATGTTAATACAGAAAAAGCTTGAAAACAATTTAGAATTTTGATTTAGAAAAATATAAAATTTAGAAAATTTAGATATAGAAAATTATAAAATCAAGAAGAATAAAATTAACATAGTTATTGCAACTTAGGATCTACTTCTTTGGCAGATGGCCAGAACAATATCTCTAGGAACTGCAAGCTCTAGTTCCACAGAAAGCCACACCCAAATGAGGGCTCGGCAATTCCTCGAGCCTGTCATAGTGGATGTGGCTCCTGTACTTTCGAGTACTACTCTGTGCAAACAAGAAGCATACTACCATGTTCATGATAATCTGCACTATTACATAATCTTAGGAGTACTTCACATTTGTTAACAATCATTACAATTACATTAGTTACAAAAGCAGGAACAATTTTAAACAATGCATAGTAATAATACCAATATGTGAATTGTCAATACAATCTACCTTTGTGCGTTAACCAGATTTCTTCCTCAGTGTGCCACTAACCTCCCTCTGTTTGTTAGTCACTTTTTAGTTGTATTTATATTGTGCGCACAGAGAAAAGCTCTAAAACAATTTAGAAGATTTAAGATTTAGAAAAATATAAAATCATAGAAGAATAAAATTAGTATAAAATATTTACAAACCCAGGATCTATTTCTTTTCAGATGGCCAAAACAATATATTCAAGATTCACAAGCTCTGGTTCCACAGAAAGCCACACCCATATGAGGGCACAACAAATCCTCGAGCCTGTCATAGTGGATGTGGCTCTTGTACTTTCTAGCCTCACTCTGTGCAAACAAGAAGCATACTACCATATTCATGATAATTTGCACTAATATATAATCTTAGGAATACATTACATTAGTTACCAATCATAACATTAACATTAGTTACAAAGACAGGAACAATTTTAAACAATACATATTAATAATACCAATATATAAAATGTCAATAAAATCTACCTGTGTACGTTAACACCCAAGTGCAAGGGCTCGGAATTGACTTCGAGCCAATCACTCCTGGGATGTCAGAACCTTCATTCCATGTCCTCATTCGTAACTGCATCTAAGTCTGAAAGTGAATTTGACTCTGTCTCAGTATCGCTCCATTGGTGCTGTCTAATCTGTGCACCCAGTGCAATCCGTGCATGAGGCCGTTCCTCCCTAAACTGTTGATAAAGTACATTTGAAATGTCGTTGCTTAAATTATTCAGCCTCACCCACTCATCCTGCTGTCTTATTAAATTATACAAGTCCTCACCCACAGTTGGTTGTCGTATCCTTGGAAGCCGGTGACAGTGTAGGACGACGTGTTCCGGTGTACCAACTTGACCACACACACATACATCTGTCTCTCTTAATCCCACTCGTTGTAAATGTGCAGGATATGGTCCATGACCCGTCAGGAAATGGACCATACCGCGCGTAGGATCACAGTGTCGCAATCTTAATCTCTCACGAACATCAGGAAAAAAGTTGTACACTCGTCGTCCCTTGTCTGTCGCTTCCCATTCGGACTGCCATGTCTGCAGCTTCCAGTCTCTTAAATCCTTCATGTTCCTTAGATTTTGCCCTGTAATTTCTCTCACCTTCCCTTCTTCCCCTCTCCTCAACCAGTACGCTGCCGCACGTTGCCTGATGGTAAGATCAATTGGGCATACACCTAGTACAACACACAAGGCTTCGATGGAAGTGGTATTGAAAGCCCCTGACAATCGGAGCAGAACACTCCGTTGGCCACGCCTAACTATATTTACATGGGTACCTAGGTGCAGCCGATGTGCCCAGACACTAGCTGCAAAGCATGTAATAGATTCAAATAGCGCAGTGTGATACGCTCTCATAACGTTCAGCGGCAGCCTAAAGGAGGCACTATTCAGTCTCGCCACTTTATGCATAATACTCAGTCCTTTTTCCGTCATGGTTCTTGCATGTTGGGTGAAAGACTGTTTCTCATCCAAATAAAGCCCTAAATACCGCGTAACCTCTTGTCGTTTCAGTGACACGTCATTCAGTTTGATAATTGGGTTACGTAGCAGCTGACCCTTTAGGAGCATATACACAGTCTTATTGGCTGCCACTGTCAGTTTGTTTTTCTTACACCAGTCAGTAATATCACGAAGCAAGTCAGAAGTCATAGTCTCTAGTTGTTTCCGAGAGTTTGCTGATACTAACACCATTATGTCGTCAGCATAAGCAACAACTCCTAAAGCCCTCCTATCCTTATCTATCATGTCCAGCAGTGGTTCAATTACAATGTCCCAAAATATGGGACCACAGATGGAGCCCTGAGGGCAACCCTTAGATATTCTTTTGACAACTGTCTGATTTCCTGCCCTCCATTCTACCGTCCTGTGTCTACAGTAATCAAGAAAATTTGTGTACAATGCAGTAGGAATTTGCAAATCCCGCAATCTTGCAAACAGGGCAGGCCACCAGAGATTGTCAAAGGCGCCTGAGATATCTATGAACACTGCCAGAACATAACTGCGGTCCGTATTCTTGGTAATATCGATTGCCCTGTTAATTGCATCTTCAATAGATTTCTTAGGACGAAAACCAAACTGATGGTGTGATAGGCCCCTCAGCTGGCGGTGAGTCTGAAGTCTATCACACAATAGTCTCTCTTGCAATTTGCCTAAAATGTTCAGTAGGCAGATTGGCCTGTACGTCTTGGCATCCGTCGGATCTTTATCCTCCGATTTTTTAATAATTATGACACTAGCCGACTTCCAGGTGGCCGGAACTCTACCCTCCAGTAGGCAGTCATTAAACAATTGTGTCAGGTACGGAACAATGAGAGGAGCAGCAGCCTTCACGGTCTCAGCATGCACACCATCCGGGCCAGGGGCCTTCTTATTTTTCAAGTTTTGAATTGCCAATGCAACCTCTTCCTGGGCAAACGGAATGACAGCTAGGTCGTTGACGTATTCTTCATCAATTTGCCTGCGTAGATCACGATGGTAAACGTCATCGTCAATTACTTCATCGTCAGGAAGCAGCCTATGCAAGACATATTCTGCCGTCCGCCGCCATCCATCCGTCATGCGTCCATCTGCCTGCCGCAGTGTTGACATAATCAGAGGTGATTTGACCCGTTCTGTTAGCACTCTGTATGGCTCGCCCCAGATGTCTTTAGACAGATTTGTCTTGACAAACTTGTCCCAATGAACCTGTCTTGTCTTCTGCAGTTCATCCTTATACCTGTTTTTAGCAGCCAAATACAGTTGCAGCCTTATATGTCTTTCATTATATGTCTTTGCTAGTTGATAATATCGACGGGCATCTCGAGCTTTTTTCCTTAATGTTGTCAGCTGTCGGGACCAGGGGAAACGAGATTGTCTTCCTCCACTCACAGACGGAATGGCCCTAACCTGCGCCTGTTGCAGCACTTCTACCAGGAAGTGAGCTCTAAAATCCACACTCCCTTGTACTTCATTAACGTTGAAACTATATATTACATTAAATAAGGTCTCCAGATTAACCTTCTCAAACAGCAATCGTGGGTGACGTGATGAATCTGCCTGTACATTTGAGCGATAAAAGTTATCCACCTCTATTATAATCATATTGTGGTCACTTTGTGAAGCACCATCGCAAATCCGCCAGGTCGCAATATGGGGATAAGCTGGTTCATTCGCAAGCGATATATCTATATTACTAGTGCCACCAGCATGGCCCCTATATGTGGGCCCATATCCTTCCTTATTCAATACTATCAGCTGACACTCATTGACAAGATCATTCACTAGAAGCCCCCTTGTATCTGTCCTATCTGCATGCCACAATGTGGATTTAGCGTTTATATCTGCCAAAATTAGTAATTTTCTCTGTCTGGAGAAATTGACTATGTTCCTAATATTGTCAAGAAAGGGCTCAATTTCCAAGGAGTACTGGGCATAAATTGAGGAGATTATCCAAACATCTCCCCTTATTAAAGCCTCAATCGTCACAACATGCTCCGAACACAGCTGTGCAATACGTGTGACCTTGATCTTCCTATTTGTTATCACAATTGCCGCCTTAGCATCGTTTGTTCCTGTGATTGTCGTGCAATGCGTTGGCAATCCGGGAATCTTACCGCCATGGATATAGGGCTCCTGAAGACAGGCAATTTGTGCTCCAACATCATCAATCAATCTACCCAGTTCGGCCATAACCAGTCTACTTCTCATACACAGAGGTGAACATCATTTCGTTGAGGGCGTTTATTATTTCCATGTATCTGCAACGAGTAATAGGAGGGTGGGAAAATAGTACGAAGTATGCTTGCGTGAATAACGCGTGGTCAACGGTTCGCGCGCGCCCTCTGGTCCCGACGCCATCAACGTCCACAATAAACAGACCATACCGCATGATGTTGACAATGCCGCCCACAGGCACAACACAGCCATCTTTGGGAATGTGACCAAACTACATTGCCATCCGGCCCAGAAACGACACCTCCATCTACAGGAATCCAACGAAACTACGCCAACCATACCTCCAAAACACGGCACCGCCATCTATGACAATGTGACGAAACCACATGCAATAGCTCCATCTACGCGAATCGGACGACACTACGTCCACCATGTCGAGCGCACCACAAACAAAAATACCGCCACCTGCAGGTCCCCCGCAACATGACCTGCTGCACCGATGATACCGCCATCTATGAGACGCCACGCCGACTACGACATCGCTAGGTCCCACAGTGCCCATTTTCCGACGCCACCCACAAACCCTGCATCATCTGCCCACCACAGGAGCCCCAACGCCTGTGCCTGCGTCGCACGAAGTCGTCGACCGACAATCGCTCCACCCGCACCCGCACGTGCCCCACCCCAACCGCCCAAATCGCAACTCCAGCGGATGAACGGCGGACTCTTCCCGCACTCGTAACGTGCAATCCGCCCCTATATCTTGCGTTTCATGAAGAGTTATATCGAATATGCCATATTCCCGCTGTCCCGCTGTCCCGCTGTCCCGCTGGCCTCATGCACGGATTGCACTGGGTGCACAGATTAGACAGCACCAATGGAGCGATACTGACACAGAGTCAAATTCACTTTCAGACTTAGATGCAGTTACGAATGAGGACATGGAATGAAGGTTCTGACATCCCAGGAGTGATTGGCTCGAAGTCAATTCCGAGCCCTTGCACTTGGGTGTTAACGTACACAGATAGATTTTATTGACATTTTATATATTGGTATTATTTTATGTATTGTTTAAAATTGTTCCTGTCTTTGTAACTGATGTTAATGTTATGATTGGTAACTAATGTAATGTATTCCTAAGATTGTATATTAGTGCAAATTATCATGAATATGGTAGTATGCTTCTTGTTTGCACAGAGTAAGGCTAGAAAGTACAAGAGCCACATCCACTATGACAGGCTCGAGGATTTGTTGTGCCCTCATATGGGTGTGGCTTTCTGTGGAACCAGAGCTTGTGAATCTTGAATATATTGTTTTGGCCATCTGAAAAGAAATAGATCCTGGGTTTGTAAATATTTTATACTAATTTTATTCTTCTATGATTTTATATTTTTCTAAATCTTAAATCTTCTAAATTGTTTTAGAGCTTTTCTCTGTGCGCACAATATAAATACAACTAAAAAGTGACTAACAAACAGAGGAAGGTTAGTGGCACACTGAGGAAGAAATCTGGTTAACGCACAAAGGTAGATTGTATTGACAATTCACATATTGGTATTATTACTATGCATTGTTTAAAATTGTTCCTGCTTTTGTAACTAATGTAATTGTAATGATTGTTAACAAATGTGAAGTACTCCTAAGATTATGTAATAGTGCAGATTATCATGAACATGGTAGTATGCTTCTTGTTTGCACAGAGTAGTACTCGAAAGTACAGGAGCCACATCCACTATGACAGGCTCGAGGAATTGCCGAGCCCTCATATGGGTGTGGCTTTCTGTGGAACTAGAGCTTGCAGTTCCTAGAGATATTGTTCTGGCCATCTGCCAAAGAAGTAGATCCTAAGTTGCAAATACCTATGTTAATTTTATTCTTCTTGATTTTATAATTTTCTATACCTAAATTTTCTAAATTTTATATTTTTCTAAATCAAAATTCTAAATTGTTTTCAAGCTTTTTCTGTATTAACATAATATATATCGATAAAAAGTGAATAAGAACCAGAGGAAGGTTAGTGGCACACTGAGCATGAAATCTGGTCCGCCTCCACGTGGCAAGGGACGGGCAACGGTGTGTGAACTTTTACGACCATCTAGAAGTTGTCACACTGGCTAAGAGACCATGAGTGCCACTAACGCTACACATTGTAGTAAATACACAACCCACCATAGCTCCTAGACGGTGGGTTCCTCTGTAAGTTAAATGAAAAAAAAAAAAAAAAAAAAAAAAAAAAAAAAAAAAAAAAAAAAAAAAAATGTCCCTATACATGCTGTAAGTAGCTCGCTTGCTACAGCAGCAGCAGCAGCAGCACCACCTCCGCGCGCTTCCCTGGGGGCACTGAACCGCAGGATGCGAGACCCCACGCCCAGTGGCAAACAGGGCTCCTCTCAGAATATAGGCGGTCCCT